>NW_018744336.1:0-27856 GCF_001683475.1 Chenopodium quinoa | reverse complement strand
TCGCTTTGTTATAGCGAGTGAACCCGAGACTGCTAAAGAGATTTTAAACAGCTCCGAATTCGCTGATCGTCCTATTAAGGAGTCAGCCTATGAGCTTCTCTTTAACAGGGCTATGGGGTTTGCACCCTTCGGTGATTACTGGAGGAACCTCCGAAGGATTTCCGCAACCCATCTTTTCAGCCCGAGAAGAATTTCCAACTTCGGAGGATTCCGCCAAGAAATTGGTAATCAAATGGTGAACCAAATCACTACTATTATGGGAAATGAGGGAAATGTTGAGATCAAAAATGTGTTGCATTTCGGATCATTGAACAATGTCATGATGAGTGTGTTCGGAAAGAGTTACGATTTCTTCGGTAAGAGGACCGAGGAAGCTGATAACCTTGAAGAATTGGTTAAGGAAGGTTATGAATTGTTGGGAATATTCAACTGGGGAGACCATTTTGCCCCTCTAAGGTGGTTGGATTTACAAGGAGTAAGGAGAAGGTGCAAGAATCTTGTTGGTAAGGTAAACAAGTATGTTGGTAATGTGATTGAAGAGCACAGGGCATTGAGGAGTGAGAAGGTTGATGATGATTCAAAGGATTTCGTTGATGTTCTTTTGGACTTGGAAGATGGAGAGAACAAGCTCTCTGACTCTGACATGATTGCTCTTCTTTGGGTATGATTTCTTTCTATTTTTTTGTTCATGTTACGTGTGTTGTTCATGATATGTTTTATTTTTTTGTTCTAAATTTAGTTTGTAATGTTAGAAATGGTATACTATATGTGCCATATTGTTGGGTGTTGGTTCATATTGCATACTCCCTCTACCCCTTAATTTTTACTCCATGGCTATTTTTGGGTCAAATTTTGGAAACTTTGACCTTAAATTACCATTAATCTAAGAGATAATTCTAGTTATATTCGTCTCATAGTATATTTTAATAATATCACGTTTTTATAATTTTTACGTATATGAAAATAAATATATATAGACGTTTTAAAACAAGTGTTGAGACCGTGCATAGTCAAATGGGACAAAATAGGGACAGATGGAGTACATGCTATACAAGTAACTTGTGTCTTTATTATTGCCAAAATATATTTGGTATTTATGTACAAAGTATGCTTTTTTCTTAGAATGGGTTAATATTAGGGCATCTAGTTAGTGGGTTCTTTGATATGTACCTTTTTATGCTTATTGGTTTAGACGTGTATACTTTACATTATTTCACACAACTTGTAAAGATTAAAGACCAAAGCTAATGTACTATGAGTAAATGTTAATTATGAGTGCTACAAAACGTTAAATAATGTTTGGTTTTTAAATGCAGGAAATGATATTCAGGGGAACAGACACAGTTGCAATCCTACTAGAGTGGACTCTAGCAAGGATGGTGGTGCACCCCGACATTCAAGCCAAGGCCCAAGCTGAAATCGACAGCGTAGTCGGAGTCAACAGGCAAGTCGCCGACTCAGACCTCCCCAACCTACCATACCTCCAAGCCATCCTCAAGGAAACATTGAGAGTCCACCCACCAGGCCCACTTCTATCATGGGCTCGTCTTTCCATCCACGACACCCACGTCGGTCCCCACTTCGTCCCAGCCGGAACCACCGCTATGGTCAACATGTACGCCATCACCCACGACGAGAAGATCTGGTCTAACCCCAACGAGTTCAAACCCGAGAGGTTCATGGAAGAGGATGTCCCAATCATGGGTTCAGACCTGAGGCTGGCACCTTTCGGAGCAGGACGTCGTGTCTGCCCCGGAAAGGCAATGGGTATGGCTACTGCTCAGCTGTGGTTGGCTCAGATGCTTCAGAACTTCAGGTGGGTTCCGACCGAGAATGGTGTGGACTTGACCGAGTGCCTCAACCTTTCCATGGAAATGAAGTCGTCTTTGGTGTGCAAGGCTGTTCCTAGGATCTCTGCTTAATTCAACTAGTTTGTCTATGTTAAGAAGGTTATGTGTGTGCTATCATAGCCACTAGTAAGTACTTTAATTATGGACTAACATAAGTGATTTTCTTCATAATTTTGCACATTTCGGAAATGGAGAAATTGTCACATAGATTAAAGCTTTCAAACTTAGTAGTAGTTTGTTAGCTTTTAGATGGTTATTGGCAACTTGTTATGTAATGTGTAGCTGTTCAAAAACCAAAAATTAATGTTCATTTATCTGTTTTTAGTATCTGGTTTGGTGCTCTCAATTTTCTGTTTTTTCTGCCTTGTATTTTTTGCTGATTTTACTTGCAGTTTATGCGGATATTGGATATTTCATAGGATACTGCCTAAAATTCTTGTTAAATTTCTCTCTCTCTCTCTCTTCTTTTTTTTTTTTTTTTCTTTTTTCCTTCTCTCTCTCTTTAGTATCTTGTTTTGAGCTCTTATTTTTTTAGTTCTCTGAATTCTAACTAAATTCTTGTTGGGGATGTGATTCGTTTTGTGAAAAGCTGGTGGAGTGGTGATGTGTGCTTAAATGATATTAATTCTACCTATATTGTGCTCATTCCGAAATGTGATGATTCGAAGAGTATGTCAAAATTCCGTCCTATTACTTTATGTATATCTTATATAAAATCATCTCTAAGACACTTGCAAATAAACTTAAACCGATGCTTGAAACAATTACTTCAATTCAACAAAGTGCGTTTGTTCCGAAAAAGACTAATAACTGATAACGCACTAATTGCTTTCGAAATTTTTCATGCCATGAAACGGGAGGTGAAGGTCAGGATGGTACTGCTGCTTTAAAATTAGATATGATTAAAGCATATGACAGGTAGAATGGAGCTTCTTGGAGAGAGTTATGGCAAAATTTGGCTTTAGTTTGCCGTGGATTATTAGAATTATGCATTGTCTCTCCGGTGTCTCTTTTTCTTTCAAGTATAATGGGATGATTTACGGACCGGGTTCTCTTACTCCGTCACGTGTTTGAGGCAGGGGATCCTATTCTCCATATCTTTCCTTCTTTGTGCAGAGGCTTTTTCTACATTGCTCTCAAAAGCGTCAGCGCAGAATCAGATTCGGGGTGTTCGGATTTGCAAAGGGCCCCGAGGATTCTCATTTATTTTTTGCTGACGATAGTATCATATTTGCAAAAGCAAACTTGCAAGAATGCTCTAAAGTGGCCGATATAATCAGTACGTATGAAAGAGCATCCGGTTAGAAAGTTAATCTAAGCAAGACATAAGTAACTTTTAGTAAATGTGTTACGATAGCACAAAGAAGTGCAATTGTGGAGGCTCCTGGGGTTCGAGAGTCGACAGGCACGAAAAGTACTTGGGCTTCCAACTATAATTGGGAGATAAAAGAAGCAGTCTTCTCTTGTTTGAAAGAATCGAATATGGAAGAAAATGCAAAGATGGAAGGAGAAATTGTTATCGAGACCGGGAAAGGAGATCTTAATTAAAGTCGTCGCCCAAGCAATTCCCACTTAAATGATGAGTATCTTTAGAATCCCGGATGAACTTATTGATGAAATGCTTGCTATTTTGGCACGATTCGAGGGGTTCAGAGAGAAAAATGCATTGGCATAGTTGGGAAAATTTGTGTTTACCGAAGTCATGGGTGGCATGGGATTTAGAGACCTCAAGTGTTTTAATCAAGCGTTGTTGGCAAAAACAATGTTGGTGGTTGATGAAGGATGTAACTCCTTACTGCAGTCCACTTTGAAGGCTCGCTACTACAAAAATTCTGATTTTTTAGATGCTTCTTGTGGCTTTGATCCGAGTTATAGTTGGAGAAGTTTGTGGGGGGCGAAATCCCTCCTTCTTGATGGACTTAAGTGGCGTGTTGGTAATGGATTTTTGATACGAGTCTGAGATAATTCCTGGTTGCAAGGGATTGTCAACATTATGTACCTACACCTTTACCCCACTATTATCCCGAGTTGCGTGTCTGTGATTTGATCGATTTTGACAATGGTCGATGGAATGTTGATGTGTTGAACGACAATTTTAATGAAGCTGACTGTAGAGCTATATTGAATACCCCCTATCTATAAGTTGGCCCTGTGATGAGAGATTTTGGTGGCAACGTCGTCTGATGGTTTGTACTCGGCGAAATCTGGTTATTGGTTAGGGAGACTTGGGCACCTTCGCACATGGGAGCTGTTCTATGCAGTTCTGAAACTAGCCTATGGAAACAGGTTTTGGAGCTTGGTGGACCACCTAAACTTAGCCATTTCATTTGGAGAGCTTGCAAGGGAACTCTTGGTGGAGGGCGCCCCCATTACTCACTGTGAGAAACGTTTTTGTTTCTCACAGTGGCAATTTCGTAAATAAAATATACCACTTTAGTCACAGTGGTACATTTTATTTACGAAATGGATGATAAAATTGTACAACTTTAGTCACGGTGGTACATTTTATTTACGAAACTGCCACTGTGAGAAACAAAAAACGTTTCTCACAGTGAGTAACAGAGATTTACTGCTCTTGGTATGATGGATGTCCTGTACAGACGCCATATCAGGCCTTCGAAGTGCTGCAATGTCTGTGAAGGGGGGATGAGACAATAACACACTCCCTTTTTCATTGTAATTTTGCTCTTAAAGTTTGGGAGCAAAGTGAGTTTATGCAGCTACTAAATGAAGCTCCTATGTCTTGGTTTTGGGTGGCTGGGAAGGTTGATGGGAGAGGCTACGTTTTTTCTGCTCGCTTGCTTGGGCTGCGTGGCACTGCAGAAACAAGACTATTTTTAATGGTAAGCTGGTGTCTAATCCAGTGAGTGTGGCTGTGGGTTTTGTGAAGCTGTATGTGGATTATACCACGTACAATTCGAAGGTTCAGATGAAGGTGAATTCTTTACCTGTCACTACTAGAAAACAGGCCATTTTCGACGGAAAAATTCCGTCGGAAACACCCTAAATTCCGTCGGAAAACACTGTTCCGACGGAATTTCCGTCGTAACTGGTTGTCGAAACACCCTTTGTAGGTAAAATCGCCAATTCTGTCGGAAAAATCAATTCTGACGGAAACAGTTTTTTCCGGCGGAATTTTCGACGGAATTAATTCATCGGAAAATATATTCCGGCCACCGGAAAGTCCATCGGAAAATTCCGACGGAATACAAATCCGCCGGATTATTCCGACGGAAATTTCGTCGGAATGTCCTGCAAAAAAAACAAAAAAAAACACGGCGCGCCACTATCAGCACGACGTGTCACCACCTCAGACCACCAACCACCACTACATCAGACCCACCCTAACCCACGCATAACCACCCACCCTAACCCAGACCCACCATAACCCAAGCACACCCTAACCACCTCAGCCTTAACCCAAACCCACCCTAACCAAACCACCCTAACCCAGACCCACCCTAACCACCCCACCTCTTTACCCAGACCCATCCTAACCAACCACCTAACCCACGCATCCAACCCCTTACCCACAGCACCACCAACCCCAACCCAGACCAGACCCCCCACCCCCCCAACCCAAACCCGACAAACTTCCCCCACCCACCATAACCAAACTTACCCCACCTACCCTAACCAACCACCTAACCACCCACCCTGACCAACCACCTAACCCAAATACGAAAAAAATACGAAAAAACGAGAAAATAACAAAATAAAACCCAAATCGGAAACGCCAAATCTACCTAGATCCAGCCCCAATTCCCTTACCAAAAATCAAAACAACTAAAAATTGAAACAACCAAAACTCAAAACAACCATAAATCGAAACAACCATAAATCGAAAAAAAATAAACAAAAAAAAATTGAAATCAAACAAATTAAATAAATATACAATTATCTTCTGAAATTAATAAAATAACATTACAATTATATTAAAAATTTAATTATAATTAGAATTGTTTTTTTTTAAAAAAAAAAAAAAAAACTAGATCTACAGTTGTTATTGTCGTTGCTGCTTGGGCTGGTGTTGTTGTTGTCGTTGCGGTGGTTTCCACGCTACTAGGGTCGTTGTTGTCGCTGCGCGGTGGCCGAATGGTGTGGTTGTTGTTGTTGTCGCCGTTGAAAAGAAGAAGAGGAGATCGAAAAAGGAGAATGACATGGCCGGAATGGTGTGGCTGTGAAGGAGGAGATCGAAGAAAGAGAGAATGAGAGGAGAAGGAGAAGAGAGGAGAGAGAAAGAGAAGAAGAAGAGGCGTAGGGGAGGAGAGGAGAGAGAAACGAGAAATAAAAGGGGGGATCCGGGTATTTTTTAGGGTTGTGTAGGGTTAGGTTTTTTTTTATTATTTAATTACATTCCGACGGAATATTTTTCGTCGGAAAATAAAATTTTCGACGGATTTTATTTCCGCCGGAAATTTAATGTATCGACGGAATAATCCGTAGGAAGTTTCCGACGGATTTTATTTCCGTCGAAACATTAAATTTCCGTCGGAAATCCCATAAATTCAGACGGATTTTTATTCCGTAGGAAATTTCCGACGGAAATTTATTCCGCCGGAATTTACTGAATTTCCGACGGAAAAACATGTCCGTCAGAAACGGTCCGTCGGAAATCAGCCTATTTCTAGTAGTGTGTGAGTTCAAACTCTAGATGGCTTCCCCCTTCTGCTCCATGGTAAAAGGGAATGTTGATGCCCATGTAATGGCTGGAAATGGGTGAGTTTTGGAGTGGTTATAAGAGATGCGGGCTGGAGAGTTACTAGTAGCTGCAGTCAAAAAGCTCGATGTATGCTGGTCCCCGGACTTGGCAGAAGCAGGTGTTGCTGCTTTTGGTGTGAAGTTTGCCAACAGACTTGGATACAGGGACGTGGAACTAGAGTGTGATGCAATTAATGTTGTTCAAGCAGTCAACAGCAAACACAAAGGTGCTACCCCGATTTATTTGTTCTATGAGGATATCATTAGAGCAAGTTTAGACTTTAATTCCTTTATTTGTAAGCATGTTAAACGAGGGGAAAATGTAGTTGCTCATTGTGTAGCACGGTGGGAAACTACCTATTGGACTGAACGTATTTGTATGTCTGTTTTCCCCCAAAGCCTAGTTGCTTTGGTGGACTTGATTTAATTTAATAAAATCCCGCCCTCGTTTGCTGAAAAAAAAAAAGGTAAATTCTTGTTAATTTCTTGTTTTTGTATCTTGTTTTGAGATCTTACTTTTCTAATTCTTTGATTTCTATTTAAATTCTTGTTAGTTTGTTCTTTTAGTATCTTGTTTGGAGTTCTTTTTTTTTTTTTTTTTTTTTTTTGCTAGGAAAAATCAATGAAAATTAAGGCATAAAAAGAACTGGGAGTCATTTAGACAGTCATCCTAAATTATTACGTGCTTTGGATACTAATTATAGATTAATTTAAATAATTTATCAAATTAATTTAGAAGTCATTTGGACAGTCATAACTAAATAATTACATGCTTTGGATGTAATGTTAGATTAATTTACATACTTTATCAAATTAATAGCATAAAAAGAGAGAAAAAGTTATTGGAGATAATAAAGTGTGGTGGTTTATAGTCATAATAACTAGTAAATGCATATGTCAATGTCATGTCGTTGCATTAAGATTAGAATCACATTCTTTAGCAATCTCTGTCACAAATCACAATCTTTTAGTTTTGATGGTAATGAAGTTCTATAGAATGCACTAAAATTGTACTGATGAATAAACATATACTAGTAATATTTTATTATAAGTTCTCTTTAAATAGATAAAGAACTTAAATACGAAATCATTAGTGCTAAGTATAAATGTTAGCGACTTAGCGATGAATAGTTTTTGTTGTGTAAAATTTTCTAGTATGGACCATTCTCAATTTCTTCACAATTATCTTGTTCCAAAATATAGAGCTATTAAAATTGATTAGGGAATATCCAAGCATGAAGGTAAATTAATTTTTTCTCAAATGATTTTTTAATTGATGTAATTTTTGCTTGTATATGGGAATTGATGATATCTGATAAACCTACATTAAGGATCATTGAAATATAGATGATAGAAGAGAGCGATGTAGTGGATTGTTCAGTTCATTATACTAATTTCTTTATTTTATTAATTACTCCGTAATAATGATTATATATATATTTTTTCTACAATCAAATATTATTTCAACTACTGAGGGGCAATGAGTGAGGTGATGAAAAAAGTGCTAGCGAAGAAATGGTTGGATCGGTTAACACGGAAAAATTTAAAACTAGAAAGAAGGGAGGGAGGAGCAAAGGTGGGAAATAAAAGGGGTAGAAGGAAAATCTTGAAAGGAGGTTGGAGGCATAGAATTAGAAGAAGTGATTGGGAGTGAGCGAGGAAGAGTAGAATCTAAAGGAGGGTGCATTAATTTGACTAGACAAATACATACAGGTTGAAGCATTGTTATTAAAATCCCGATTTAAAATCTTAGAATCTTACGATTTTACGATTCATGTATGTTAAACAATTTGATTTAAGATTCTGCCCGATTTTACACATTTCACGTAACGAGTAAAATCCTTACAAGTTTAAAATATACCTACAAAGTTATTTATAAATATCTATTGTCAATTATTGGTTGCTTAATAGGTAAACAACTAGTTTCTATTAATAATTAGGTTTCAATTTCATAATTTAAATGTATTAGGGGACATAAAGAGTACTCAGCAAAATATCGCGCCAGACTTGTTGTCAACTTTTCAGTTTGCATGACAAGACTTAAGAGACTGTCTGTAACAAAAAACAGGTCTCTTTAATCAATAGTTTTTTTTTTTTTTATATTTTTTTTTTTTTGAGAATGGGGGTATTTTTTGTATTTTTTTTTTGAGAGTGGGGGTACAACTGTACCTCTGTGTACCCCCTGGATCCGCCACTATCAGTAGATCAGATGCAACAGATCTCTTACTGAACAACCAGACAACTCTTAATAAACTCCTTAATCTGATCATCTGCTACTGCATTTTAGTGCAGCAGGCATTACACCTCTCATAATCATCATCTCAATCTCATTCCAATTCCTGCATTCACTGTAAATATTTTCTCTACTCATCATCTGAATTCTGAAAGCACACATCCCGAAAGAATGTATATCAATGTGATACCGAATATATGTAATCAAAGTTTATCTTGTAATTATTCTTGATTAATTCTTATTACGCATAATCTAAATATTTCTATATATTCTCATATTTCCTCTTTTTCCCTTCTTTTTTATTCTTTGGCTTTTATTTTAGCATTTAATAGTGTCTTAAAAATATTCAATGAATATTTGAAGCAAAAAAAAGTACAAAAAATAAACAATAGATTAAAGTTACAAAATTAAAATAAATCATGTGTACAACACACTCTTATCATTCTGGTTAGAAAAATGGTTAAACGTTGTTTCGCTAATTTTTATACCAATATGTAGCCACTCAGTTAACTTTTATACTAATTAGTTGACACTTGCTAACTTTTATACCAAAATATGTCGTTGACCCTAATTTTTATACCAATATGTCACAAAAGTGCTTATTTTTATACCAATATGGTTAATTGCCCCAAACAAAGATTGTTGTGGAATTTTTTTATTATAAAAAATAAAGTTAATTCTATTTTTCCTATAACTTTTTTATTGTGCGCTGGTGCGCTAAACTGGTATGCTTGTTAAAATTGCTAATGGAAGTACTGTGGTATCATGAATTCATGAATGCCCGAATAATTTTCATTATAAGCAAAATGCCTCTATTGTCACACTCAGAATTTAGAAGTAATCCCTTTAAAGGTTGGTTGTTAGAGCAAGTTAGTGCGCAAATCGGTGGTGGTGTTTCAGGCTTGTTCTCAGCCTAATGTAGATGATCAAAAACCCCTTTTATTATAAACAACACTAAATAAATAGATTAGCAGGTTAAAGACTCCCTAACCTTATAAATCACAATTTTAGATAATAACACAACTTTCACAATTTCAAGCATTTCAATGTTTTAGCATTTTTTTATGTAAAGACCTACATGTAATGTAGTGTTATTTAACTCACTTCATGCTAACACATATAAGAGAAAATACAAGTTCATCTTTGTGATAAACTTGAAGCGTTTATCTAAGGGTATAATTGTTCATTTGCGTATTTAAGTATTTGTTTATCTAAGTATGGCTAATGTTGCATTATATAGTTTAATTGTCGTAAAAACACTCAAATAAAATATTTTTAAATACTCTGGCACAATTCCCAAGGCATTGTATTTACTCTAATGTCATTAGATAAACGCCCGTTTATCATCAAGATAAACGCCGTTTATCATCAAGATAAAGCGGGGCTCCCCAACATATAACCTATTGAAGAAGTCTTTATATATAAGGAAAGATTGTTATTATTAATCCCAACTTTAGGTCATTTACTTTAATTAATCCCAATTATCGATTATTCCTGAATAATCCCAATTTGAAGGGGCGTTTTCTTTTATCAGGTCATAACCGGTCAACAAAAGTCAATGACCTATTATAATAGGTTACTTAACACGTATCAAGCCTTGATTGGTCCAAAAAATTAAAAAAAAAATTCAAAACAATTTAAACAAAAATGAAAAAAAAAACTAACCACCATCAGCCCCAAACCCTCCCGCAAAACACACCCACCCCCTCCTTTCCTCCCGCCGGCGATTACCCCAGGCCACCCCTTGAAATTCCGACAACCTTCCCCATAACACAACCATGCCAAAGCATGAATTGCAAGTACAAAGAAAGAACCCAACTTTGGAGAAATCAAGGATGTTATTCGATCGGAGAGGGTGATTCCGGTGATGTTGAGTTTGAGGCAACCCCTATGAGTAAACCCGAATTCGTCAATGGTTAAATATGGGTCGATTGTCAGATTTGCTTTTGTTTGATCGGATTTCAGCGGAGGAGAGAGAAAATAAGGTTAGGAAGAAGAAGAGAGTTACGGTGGTGATGCGGTGGCAGTGGGTCGATTTTGAGGGTTGTGGTTAGGAGATAGGGAGTTTTACGGGGTGGGTGAAGGGATGGGGAGGTTGTCGGCATTTCCCGGTGGCGGGGGGGGGGTGGGTGGGGCGGGGCAGGGAGGGGGTGATGGTGGTTACCGGTGGGGGAAGGGGGAGGAGGGATGGAGGGCTAACGGTGGTTTCCAGTTTTTTTTTATAATTTTTTTTTTTGTTTTATTGTTTTTGACTAATTAAATTAAGACCAAAAAAAATTAAGATTAAAAAAAATTACCTTTTAACCGGTCATTTGACCAGATAAATGAAAACACCCATCAAAGTTAGGATTATTAAAAAATAATCGATAGTTGAGATTAATTAAAGTAAATGGCTCAAAGTTGGGATTAATAACAACAAATTTTCCTATAAATATATATTGTCAATTATTGGTTGCTTAATGGGTAAACAACTATTTTCTATTAATAATTAGGTTTCAAACTCATAATTTAAATATATTTAATTAAATTTGGAAATGATGTCTTGATCATGCGTGTTACGATTCGATTCTAAGAGCCCTTTGCGATTCAAATAGCCCCTTTTCGAATCAAAGTAGAATCCCGATTTTGATAACTTTGGGTGGAAGGAGAGAGAGTGAACAAAAGATCTTAAACAAGAACGTAAAAATGAGACACTAAAATACATAGAAATTTATGGGGTGGTATGATTAGGGAGAAGGTGGTGTGTCGACGGTGATGGGTGTGGTGATTGGTGTTTGGTGCAATGGGCTAGTGGTGCGATAATGTGATTATTGATAAGCATAGGAATGTTAACCACGATTATAAAAATTGAGCTATTTTAATGTTTTAATCCTCATTAATGTCATGATTCATAAGTGATATTAAGTAATTTTATTCAAATACCAAAGAAAAAGTGCAATTGATTGGGTTGCCAATGAAGTTTTCCAAAATTTAAATTTATTTTATACTCAATTGTCTTTAAATAAGTAGAACGTTTCTCTTATGCACGCGTACCAATGCATAACTTTGATTGATAATATATTTAATCATCGATAAGTAAAATTACAACAATTGAATATTATTAATCTATTTATTGAAACGATTTCAACACGTATCCACAAGACTATATTTATTCTTACGTATAAATCACAAACATTAGTCAACGTAAATTTGATAAATAGTGCAAAAAGTCAAAATGTTTCACTTATTTAAACACAGAGTAGAGTATATAAAAGGAAAGTCAATGAAATATTGACCAAATCAAGTGATCAAACCACCTTCCATCTTGGACTGGCCCATGAATTAACTTACCATTGTTAGCTATTTCTGTTATAAGATTTTGACCCAGTCCTCCTAATCAAAACCTATTGGACCAGCCCGGTGTTCATGTGGGCCCATATCCACCTTCTTCATGAGAATCTGAAAGGGCTAGCCCAACTAAGAAGAGATACTGATTTGGCCACTTTCCCTTTGTTGAATTGTTGTTATGATTTCGAAACAAATACCCCCCTTGGATTAATTATGAATGTTTTATGCAATTGTTCTGAATTTTTTTATTTTGATTTCGATTTTGATCTGGAAAAAAAAGGAGCAGAGGAGATAGAAAGAGAAAGGAAGAGAAGAAGGAGAGAGAAAGAGAAGGGAGGAGAGTTGTGCATAGTTTGTGAAAACGTTAACGTGAAGGATTTTGTTCTGTACATCTTAATGTAAGTTTTTTAATACGTAGATCATCTTTATAGATTACGTTAATTGCTCTGATAGTGAATGATAAAATAAATAAATAAATAAATAAATAAATAAAACAAAAACAAAACTGTATTGTAAATCGACTACGTAAAAGCCAACTAAGCCATACATAAAATTAACAAATGGAGAGACTACTATAGATACAACGAAGAAATTAAAGGTGTTGAATTGCTCATATCTAAGAAGTCAATATTGTTATCTACCAAACAAGAGTTTGAAGGCGCTCACATTGTGACCTTGCGCAATAATAATTACTTGAATTGAACTTTATTTTAGCTAGCTTTTCATTTTCGTAAAAATAACAAAATTCTTCTAGCTAGTTGATTCGGGCAGTCTTGCATATAATATTAATTGTTGTAAGATGGTAACAACCTACGAATTGAATGGTCACATGGGATTATCTTTCAAAGTACATACACCGTTTTTTCATTGTTTTTGCATGCCCAATCTTATGCAAGTATATATGGAATGGAGAAATTAAATTATTACTCATATGATTATATATGTCACATGTATGTTGAACTCATTGCAAATTGCATTAAGCTTTTTTGGTTGTAATAGAATTAGTTATCTCAGATATTTCATGAAAGTGTAAAGCAAAATTGATAAAGCTATATAATGTGATTATTTATTTTATTTTTTATTTTTAAGAAAATGTGATTATTAATAAGATCTTGTAAAAATAAGTTAGACTAGTAATAAGGACTAATAAATCAACATTAACATCTCGTCATTATATTTATTGTTGACATATGTTGAATAATTAAAAACCATAAACTATTAAAGTAGAAATTTTAAGCGATATGTATGTCAATAACTACAGGCTCACATCTTATGCCATCTAAACCCAAAAACAAACAATCGATGTTGTAAACAAGTTGGCAATCAAGTGAAATCTTGCGCCTAACCCTTTGAATGTTAGTATATTATCTCCACTTTAACTGTATATATCTAGACCTTAAGGTGAATATGACAAGATCCCACACGGTTGAAAGTTATGGGGGAAAACACAGAAAAGGATGAATTGATGGTTTTTTTTTTTTTTTTTGGCAAAGAAAGGACAAATGGTGGGAGTGTGAGCCTATGTTTTATTATAATAGAAAGGATAGAGTGGTGGAGCTAGCAATATTTCAAGTGAGTTCAAATTAATTAAAATTAATCATTAATTTAGTACAAAATAATTTACTAATCAAAAATCAAAATCAGTACAAGAAAATTAATTAGATATATTTCTACCAAGCCTTAAAATTTAAACTTTAAAATATCCCTACAAATTATATCATAATTCTTAAAAAAATTGCCCATTACAACTCCAAAATTTATTCCTATTTACTATTTAGTACAATATAAATATTTATATTTTAATTGTTATTTCTATACATATTGCACATATATAATTGAATGTTATAACATATTGCACATATATTGTACAAAGTACATATTTATATATATTTTTTACCTTATAATTCTATGCAACAACATATTATAAGAGTTAAGTGTATTTTGAACAAAGCTCAACTCTTAACTTTATTAAGAAAACTCAATTTGATCATTATTCTAGCATCTACATAATTCATTATATATGGAGTCATATGCATTCATCATTATCATACACCTAATTCTATTTTGCATTTTTATCTACCTCTAATTGTAACATTGGCGAATCTAGCTGTATACACTTAGGAAATGGAAGTACCTAATGTAGAGATAAGATTTGTTCTCCCTAATCCATAACTTGAGTTCTTTTCACATTGGTTTATTTTTGTTGCATTTTGTAATTATTATTTTCAACTTCCTGTAGTTGAAAACTTGAGATAAGATGATTTTTTCATGATGCTTAAATTAAGTAATAGTTATACTTGATAATTGTTTCCATGCGCATGACATTTGAATGACTAATTGAAATTCCACCAAAAACTTAAAGTATTTTAGTCAAGATTGATTGATGATGCATAAGATTGCTGACTGCTACGCCAATATCAAGCCAATAATGCTTGTTTACACTTTTGAGATGATTCTAAGAAAAGAAAATTGAGCATGTAGTGGTTACAAATTTGAAGTAGACTCTTGTATCTTAAGAGAATTAATTATCACTTGAAGTCTATTCTCATTAGCTTATTTAGCCTAAAATTATGATTTCTAACTTCTTGATATACACTTCAAAATTTTTGCTCTATTTAAATTTTTTACGATCTTAAACACGTCTTAAATTGTAAATATTTTCATATTCGTTCGTGTAGTACGTAAATAGTTGATATTAAAAAGAAAACATTGAAATAAATTTAACAAAATTTTAGTACATGACTATGTTATTAATTTAATTAATGAGAATTTATGGTTAAAGCTTTTAAATATTGATTCCCCAAAATTTTTTATGAAGTAATTTTTTAAAGATGGTAATAAAGTATAACTTCTTTTTAAATGGACACCACAACCTCATTCCTCCTTGACTTATAGAATAACGATCATCATTATGACATTTTTTGTTGATGTCATTAGTTTATATTGTATTGTTAAGTTACATACTTGTAGTATTTAAATGCATCTTCAATTATTTCAATTTTGGCAAAACTTTTACGTAGTATTGCAATAAAATTCCAACATTTCATCTGTGTCTTTTTTAATTTTGTTTGTTTGTCTTATGTATGATTTTTAATATACAAATTGAGTATAATTATTTTTAAAAAAATATATATTGTGAAATCATTTAAATTTAGTCGTAATATTGGAACTACACATCGAGATAAATTTAAAAAAGTCCACGTAATTATGCCTTTCAATTTTTGTATACGGAGTATATATATTCCAAATACTTCTTAACCATTCCATATTTTAAGGCCTTTTTCAGTTCACCTTATTTTCGCTGAACTGAAATTATTTTTACTAAACTGAAATTATTTTCGCCAAACTTAAATTATTTTTACTGAACAAAAATTAATTATACTGAACTGAAATTATTTTTGTTGAACTGAAATTATTTGTGATTTTCTATTATAATCCTTCTATAAGTTTACTGGTTTTTAATTGAACTGAAATTATTTTTTACTGAATTGAAATTATTTTTGTTGAATTGAACTTATTTTTACTGAACTGAAATTAATTTTATTGAACTGAAATTAATTTTACTGAATATTATTTTTTTAAGGTGAAGTGAACACGGCCTAAATAAAACATAAGAAAGAAAAATAAAATAAAAAATTGGGAGAAATGATTATTTTAATCCATATTGTTTCCACAGTTAAGGAGTACCTCATCGAGAAGTACACAATTTGATCAAGTACTATTGAAAATCACGAACAAAATTATCCATTAAAGCCAAAGAATTACTTAGACAAAGCATGTAATTCTTAGCCAATGCATGTAGAGAGCATTACTATTGGTAGAGAATCCCACCAATAAATATATTAAAAATAAAATGCAACAATCGTGCATATAAAAAACAAAAACAAATTAATTCTTATTTTTGACCCAACGCATGTTTAAGTACCATTTTTGAGATAACTCGGACCATAGCCAGTCATGGGCATGGCTGATGAGATCTTTCGGTTTGATGTTTACGTCACAAATTTAGCAAACAAATATTTATAGAAAATG
This sequence comes from Chenopodium quinoa, assembly GCF_001683475.1. Classification (NCBI taxonomy): domain Eukaryota; kingdom Viridiplantae; phylum Streptophyta; class Magnoliopsida; order Caryophyllales; family Amaranthaceae; genus Chenopodium; species Chenopodium quinoa. The sequence continues at coordinate 11,713 of NW_018744336.1, read as the reverse complement.
AGGAATATAAATATTTGCATATATTGTGATTCAGATAAAAAGAAGAGTATGCAATGGAACATTATCCTAAGAATTGTTGTGACCATAAAAATTACGGAGTAGTAGTGAGTAAACACTTGTGAACCATGCAATAATATAATGTCAAATACCTTTTTTTTTTTTTTTTTTTTTTTTTTTTTTTTTTTTTTGAATAGTAAAAAAAATTCATTAATAAAAAGTCATACGACATCTATAAAAGAGATTCGGGTTTAACAAATACATAAGATATTGAATCAAATAAAAATTTCCTTTATAAAAACTACGATCATCGAGTAGATATTGCACTGTGAAACATCTCCGACTTATATCGCTGGAAAATACAGCCTTGTTGGAGAGACAATCTAATGATCCTTCGTAGCGTGAGGATGTTTTCCTTCTGATTCATCTGTCTGTATTCGAAAGCTTGATAATCCTTCCGATCTCGCATAAATTTTTCACTAACGAAATAATTTCACAATAATCCATTAGATCTAATATCATGGATTCAAACCTAAAAAGATTCTCCCTCCAAAAGAGGTGATAAACCTTGTCTTTCGAAGGAGATCGGAAACCCTTCCTTTCGAGGGAGAAAAGTTCTTCCCAAAAAAAACTTTTAACGAAACAAGGATGAAGGACTTTTCACCGGCTAAAATCGATGGAAACCCCTTTAAAAAAACAACAATGGAGGCTAGGGTTGAGGAGAGAGGAGAGAAATTTCATGATTATTTAATTATTTGATATATAATGTCAAATACCTTGTACATTCTAAATTAAACGGTAAAAACTATAAACTTTTCCAAGAGTTGTTGTAGTCAGTGCAGCTTGCATAGAGCCATAGAGAATACTTTTTATTCTACTCCCTCTGTAATTTTTCATAAGTGTTACACGTTTATCAGACACATAATTTTAGGCAATTTAATTAACTTAATTAAAATAAAAGCTAAATGGGATAGTTGGAGTATTAAAAAATGGTTAAAAAAATATATATTGAGGTTAATAGTTTATTGAAAAATAATAAATGTGAGCGGAAAGAAATGACTAAAAAAAAGTAGTAGTGAATTTGGGTAGAAAACATGAAAAGAGAAATAATATTAAAATGTAACTTTTTACCAAAAATAAAGTGTAATATTAATTAAAATACGATCACATTTAATAAGTGTAACACTTATTTAAAAAGTATGAAGGGATTGTTGGTGTTAAATTTATTCTACTCGCAGCCTTTTAATATGAGAGAATTAACTTTTTCTTCAATTTTTATTGTTTACCTTTCAAAGTTTTTAACTTTTTATACTGCATGCAATTGTTTTACGAATTTTTTTATATTTTTTCAAAGTCTTACATTGCATGTAATTTGTGCAGTATACTGCAAAGTCTGCACCAAATACTTTGGTTTAATTTTGACCTATGCATGCATGTCTGTATTACTCTACTAGACTAGCCAATTACGAGCGTATCGTTATTTTGATTAACTGCGTATCGTTATTTTGATTAACTAGGCTACTAGCTAGGCCTTCTACCCAATTAATCCATCGCAAACTGCTTTATATTTTCTATATTCTTTTTTATTTGATCCGCTTTGACTTTTACATTATTCATCACCCTTTTCTTGACCGTCTTTTATGAATAATATATAAGGAAAAATATATTCATGTGGGATCTTTTTTAATTCGTCTATATAAGTATTATCATAATATATAACTTTTATAATTATTACTTATGGAGAATCAAAGTTATTAAATGTTAAAGTTTTGTATTGGCAAGCGTGATAAAATAAACATGTCAAGTAAAAAAGAAAAGATGAAATAGTTTATACTATGTAGTTTCTAATGTGAATTTTTTTAATTTTAATTTTTATACTTTGGATTTTGTGGGTAGTTCAACTCCACTATTTTTTTGTTGTTATACTAAAAGTAGAAAAAAAAAATAAAAAAATTGGTTAAGGATAGGTTTAGTTTACGTTATTTTCATTTATTTCAAATCAGATTAAAAAAAATAAGTTCACTAGATTAGATTAGAAAAGTAAATTATGACATACTTTATTGTTTTATGTTCGGTTTTTTTTTTTGTTTTTTTTTTTTTACCGCTAAACATCCTTGATTTGGTATTTAAAAAATTATGAAAATAATAAAATCTATATTATCAATCAAGAGTGAGAATTAAATAATAAGAGGAGATCAAACCCAAATGTTTCCCTCTTAGTAGGGGTGATAGTTTGGTTTGCAGTGTGATTTATAGCCCAAACCAAAACCAAACCATATTAATTCGGTTTGAGGTTTTTCAAAACCACACCACATTATACTATTCGGCACAAACCAAACCAAACCACAATTTTAGACCTAGTGTTTTGGGGTTTGATTTGTAACATTTTTTGGGCATAATTTTTCAAAACCTGTTTTAGGACTTGATTTAATTTAATTTTCCAAAAATAAAGCAAACAAAATAATACTTCGTATATTAGGCTATTACCAAATAGCAAGTTTTAATGATGACATAAGAGTTTAGATTTTTTTTTTTGGTTGCCTTATATATGAAGGGGATTGGACTCTAGGTAATTAAGAATCCTAAATTTCGGTTTTTCTAAAACTCAAAACCAAAACCAAACCGTAAATCATATTTTTTTTATTTTTCTTAACCAAACCGCACCAAATTAAAAAAAATTAATAAATAAAAAATGAACCACATTGCTTATTGGTTTGGTTTGCGGTTCAATTTGGTTTTAAACCGAATTACTTTCACCCCTACCTCTTAGAGTGCCACCCTCACTTTTCTCATCATATCACATAATCGCCAACCAAATTTCTTGTACTTTTAGTAACATATCAATCAAGAAAAAAAACATGAGGAAATTATCTTAAATAAATACCAATTGAACAACAAAATAAACTCAAAAAATTTCAATTGAGAAAACAAAGGAAATTTTAATACACCCTCTATTACGTGATAATCGCAGTGCTAAGGTATGCACAAAATTTTATGAAAATTATAGGGCGGGAATCAAAAGAGGATTTTTTACATAGGAAATTTTTGATTTTTATCATAAAAAAAAAAAACCCCTCGATATTGTTTTTTTACCACCACCCTTTTTTAAAAGTTTTATTTTAGCACCAATAAAAAGAAAACCCTAACTAATTTATCACCACTTAATCAACGACCACCAGCGCCCCACCCCCACCCCTACGCATCCCACCCCCACTGTCGGCCCCCTTCCCAGCCCTCAACCACCCTGACCCTCAAAAACCACCCCCCTCTGTTTCCCCACCCCTAAAACGACTGAAAATCTATCGACTTTAAACTATCGTCATAGGAAGACAGTGACTCCTAATTTACTAAAATTAATTTTTCTATAAAAACATACTTCCTCCTTTTTTTATAGTTGTAATACTTTGACTTTTACACTATTCATATGGTTCACTTTGACTAGCTTTAATTTGATGATTTATACGTAAGCAAAAATATAGTCCACGTGAGATCTTGTTAGATTCGTCTCGATTTATACTATTTTAATAACATATGTTTATAATTTTTACACATTGATAATTAAAGATATTAACGATTGAAATCAATGCATCGGCAAGCATGAAAAGAGAAGTGTTGCAACTATAAAAAAAAGCAGAGGAAGTATTAAACAAAGGCTAATCGTTAGGGCCACATAATAGAGTACAAATTATCCTTTAATAATAATAATAATAATAATAATAATAATAATAATAATAATAATAATAAATAATAAGGAGTATATATTTAGCGGTTATTTAGTCGAACACATAAAATAATATTTATGGAAAAATAATAATGACTACATTTTCTGCCATTATGAACATATAATCAAAGGTTTTATACTTAAGTCTTTTTATATGTTGACTTAAGGATATTTTAAAGATTAATTGTAATAAATCCCCCCCCCCCTCCCAAAATAAAAAAGTCTTTGTTTTTTTTTGACGTGAAACTAGTCGTTTTTAACTTATTTTTATTACTATTATTAATTAGGTTAGAATTCGCAGAAATATTTCATTTGGATATATATGGAATATGATTATCAAATTGAAAAGAAAATATTATAAGGTAAAATAGTAAAAAAAAAAAAAAAAAAAAAAGGCGGGAAATTTTTTCACAAGATAATGACAAGTGTCAGTGGTTATTCGCTTTTAGTATAAGTTATTAGATAGATAGATACTCAATATCTCTTTAAAGTTTTCGTCTACAACTAAAAAGATAAAATAAAATAAGAATAGATTAATTCAAAAATGTATTTATTTATTAAAATTTAGTAATAATTTATATTTTTATAAATATTATTAGTAAAAAAAATGTCAAAATTAAAGATATCTATTACATATTACTAAAGGTGAATTCAAAATGACATTTGACAACGTTATATTGAAAATTTTCCCTCCAAAAAGTGCTTACTTAAATAAATTATTTTTACCATAAATAGTGATTATATAAATATATTATAACATTTGCTTTACATAAAATTAAATTAAAATTTCTAATTAAAATATTAATTTATTTATTATAACTATAATATGATTAAAAACCGTGCAATAGCACAGAGTTTTAAACCTAGTTGATCAATAAACTTACAGAAATTGCAATTGATTACGGATTGCATTTTTGAAATAGAATGAAGAGCAAGAGGAACATAAGCATTCTGTTCGTACTCCAAACCATAAATGAACAATATCATGAAATATCTCCATTACTCTAAACATGCATCTTTTTAGTACCAAGAGTATAAGATATCAATACAATCTCTTTTCATAAATATCTAAAATATCACTCTTTCACTTTACTGCCTAACCGCCTCACACAATAAATATTCACTCCTTTTTTTTTCAACCCCTTTCATCTTTTTCACCGTTATTTACCATTAACATAATCTGAAGTTTAAAACTCCCAATACAATGAAATAAATTACATTTAAAATATTATATATTATATTAAATTAAAGTAATATTATATGGTATTTTACAACCACTATAAAAATAACTGCCCTTCACACTTCTTCTACCTCACCAAACCATCCTTTCATCTTCTTTCTTCATTTTTCAACCTAACAAAATTCTCTTGTGCCAAAATAAAAAATAAAAAAAAAAACCCAAAAAAATGTCAGCAGAAAACTTTAGCAACGAATTTCTCATTGCTGCCAACAGCGTCATCCCTTCTTTCTGCACCCATTTTTCCTTTCAATTTGCCGCATTTCTTTCCCTTTTCACCATATTCTTGTACCAGGAGGCTTAGCATGGTCTCTTTCCGCAGTTAAAAACAACCGAAGTGGCAACGGTAAGTCCGCTTCGGCTATTCCCTGGTCCAACCGGGTTACCCCTTATTGGTCTTGGCCAATGTTTTCGCTTCCGAAAAAACTCATAGAATCCTATCCAGTATTGCCACTAGCCTCAAGGCTACGCCGTTGATGGCGTTTCTCAGTTGGGTTGACTCGCTTTGTTATAGCGAGTGAACCCGAGACTGCTAAAGAGATTTTAAACAGCTCCGAATTCGCTGATCGTCCTATTAAGGAGTCAGCCTATGAGCTTCTCTTTAACAGGGCTATGGGTTTGCACCCTTCGGTGATTACTGGAGGAACCTCCGAAGGATTTCCGCAACCCATCTTTTCAGCCCGAGAAGAATTTCCAACTTCGGAGGATTCCGCCAAGAAATTGGTAATCAAATGGTGAACCAAATCACTACTATTATGGGAAATGAAGGGAAATGTTGAGATCAAAAATGTGTTGCATTTCGGATCAATTGAACAATGTCATGATGAGTGTGTTCGGAAAGAGTTACGATTTCTTCGTAAGAGGACCGAGGAAGCTGATAACCTTGAAGAATTGGTTAAGGAAGGTTATGAATTGTTGGGAATATTCAACTGGGGAGACCATTTTGCCCTCTAAGGTGGTTGGATTTACAAGGAGTAAGGAGAAGGTGCAAGAATCTGTTGGTAAGGTAAACAAGTATGTTGGTAATGTGATGAAGAGCACAGGGCATTGAGGAGTGAGAAGGTTGATGATGATTCAAAGGATTTCGTTGATGTTCTTTTGGACTTGGAAGATGGAGAGAAAACAAGCTCTCTGACTCTGACATGATTGCTCTTCTTTGGGTATGATTTCTTTCTATTTTTTTGTTCATGTTACGTGTGTTGTTTCATGATATGTTTTTATTTTTTTGTTCTAAATTTAGTTTGTAATGTTAGAAATGGTATACTATATGTGCCATATTGTTGGGTGTTGGTTCATATTGCATACTCCCTCTACCCTTAATTTTTACTCCATGGCTATTTTTGGGTCAAAATTTGGAAACTTTGACCTTAAATTACCATTAATCTATAAGAGATAATTCTAGTTATATTCGTCTCATAGTATATTTTAATAATATCACGTTTTTAATAATTTTTTACGTATATGAAAATAAAATATATATAGACGTTTTAAAACAAGTGTTGAGACCGTGCATAGTCAAATGGGACAAAATAGGGACAGATGGAGTACATGCTATACAAGTAACTTGTGTCTTTATTATTGCCAAAATATATTGGTATTTATGTACAAAGTATGCTTTTTTTCTTAGAATGGGTTAATATTAGGGCATCTAGTTAGTGGGTTCTTTGATATGTACCTTTTTATGCTTATTGGTTTAGACGTGTATACTTTACATTATTTCACACAACTTGTAAAGATTAAAGACCAAAGCTAATGTACTATGAGTAAATGTTAATTATGGAGTGCTACAAAACGTTAAATAATGTTTGGTTTTTAAATGCAGGAAATGATATTCAGGGGAACAGACACAGTTGCAATCCTACTAGAGTGGACTCTAGCAAGGATGGTGGTGCACCCCGACATTCAAGCCAAGGCCCAAGCTGAAATCGACAGCGTAGTCGGAGTCAACAGGCAAGTCGCCGACTCAGACCTCCCCAACCTACCATACCTCCAAGCCATCCTCAAGGAAACATTGAGAGTCCACCCACCAGGCCCACTTCTATCATGGGCTCGTCTTTCCATCCACGACACCCACGTCGGTCCCCACTTCGTCCCAGCCGGAACCACCGCTATGGTCAACATGTACGCCATCACCCACGACGAGAAGATCTGGTCTAACCCCAACGAGTTCAAACCCGAGAGGTTCATGGAAGAGGATGTCCCAATCATGGGTTCAGACCTGAGGCTGGCACCTTTCGGAGCAGGACGTCGTGTCTGCCCCGGAAAGGCAATGGGTATGGCTACTGCTCAGCTGTGGTTGGCTCAGATGCTTCAGAACTTCAGGTGGGTTCCGACCGAGAATGGTGTGGACTTGACCGAGTGCCTCAACCTTTCCATGGAAATGAAGTCGTCTTTGGTGTGCAAGGCTGTTCCTAGGATCTCTGCTTAATTCAACTAGTTTGTCTATGTTAAGAAGGTTATGTGTGTGCTATCATAGCCACTAGTAAGTACTTTAATTATGGACTAACATAAGTGATTTTCTTCATAATTTTGCACATTTCGGAAATGGAGAAATTGTCACATAGATTAAAGCTTTCAAACTTAGTAGTAGTTTGTTAGCTTTTAGATGGTTATTGGCAACTTGTTATGTAATGTGTAGCTGTTCAAAAACCAAAAATTAATGTTCATTATCTGTTTTTAGTATCTGGTTTGGTGCTCTCAATTTTCTGTTTTTCTGCCTTGTATTTTTTGCTGATTTTACTTGCAGTTTATGCGGATATTGGATATTTCATAGGATACTGCCTAAAATTCTTGTTAAATTTCTCTCTCTCTCTCTCTCTTTTTTTTTTTTTTCTTTTTTCCTTCTCTCTCTCTTTAGTATCTTGTTTTGAGCTCTTATTTTTTTAGTTTCTCTGAATTCTAACTAAATTCTTGTTGGGGATGTGATTCGTTTTGTGAAAAGCTGGTGGAGTGGTGATGTGTGCTTAAATGATATTAATTCTACCTATATTGTGCTCATTCCGAAATGTGATGATTCGAAGAGTATGTCAAAATTCCGTCCTATTACTTTATGTAATATCTTATATAAAATCATCTCTAAGACACTTGCAAATAAACTTAAACCGATGCTTGAAACAATTACTTCAATTCAACAAAGTGCGTTTGTTCCGAAAAGACTAATAACTGATAACGCACTAATTGCTTTCGAAATTTTTCATGCCATGAAACGGGGAGGTGAAGGTCAGGATGGTACTGCTGCTTTAAAATTAGATATGATTAAAGCATATGACAGGGTAGAATGGAGCTTCTTGGAGAGAGTTATGGCAAAATTTGGCTTTAGTTTGCCGTGGATTATTAGAATTATGCATTGTCTCTCCGGTGTCTCTTTTTCTTTCAAGTATAATGGGATGATTACGGACCGGGTTCTCTTACTCCGTCACGTGGTTTGAGGCAGGGGGATCCTATTTCTCCATATCTTTTCCTTCTTTGTGCAGAGGCTTTTTCTACATTGCTCTCAAAAGCGTCAGCGCAGAATCAGATTCGGGGTGTTCGGATTTGCAAAGGGGCCCCGAGGATTTCTCATTTTTTTTTGCTGACGATAGTATCATATTTGCAAAAGCAAACTTGCAAGAATGCTCTAAAGTGGCCGATATAATCAGTACGTATGAAAGAGCATCCGGTTAGAAAGTTAATCTAAGCAAGACATAAGTAACTTTTAGTAAATGTGTTACGATAGCACAAAGAAGTGCAATTGTGGAGGCTCCTGGGGTTCGAGAGGTCGACAGGCACGAAAAGTACTTGGGGCTTCCAACTATAATTGGGAGATAAAAGAAGGCAGTCTTCTCTTGTTTGAAAGATCGAATATGGAAGAAAATGCAAAGATGGAAGGAGAAATTGTTATCGAGACCGGGAAAGGAGATCTTAATTAAAGTCGTCGCCCAAGCAATTCCCACTTAAATGATGAGTATCTTTAGAATCCCGGATGAACTTATTGATGAAATGCTTGCTATTTTGGCACGATTCGAGGGGTTCAGAGAGAAAAATGCATTGGCATAGTTGGGAAAATTTGTGTTTACCGAAGTCATGGGTGGCATGGGATTTAGAGACCTCAAGTGTTTTAATCAAGCGTTGTTGGCAAAACAATGTTGGTGGTTGATGAAGGATGGTAACTCCTTACTGCAGTCCACTTTGAAGGCTCGCTACTACAAAAATTCTGATTTTTTAGATGCTTCTTGTGGCTTTGATCCGAGTTATAGTTGGAGAAGTTTGTGGGGGGGCGAAATCCCTCCTTCTTGATGGACTTAAGTGGCGTGTTGGTAATGGATTTTTGATACGAGTCTGAGATAATTCCTGGTTGCAAGGGGATTGTCAACATTATGTACCTACACCTTTACCCCACTATTATCCCGAGTTGCGTGTCTGTGATTTGATCGATTTTGACAATGGTCGATGGAATGTTGATGTGTTGAACGACAATTTTAATGAAGCTGACTGTAGAGCTATATTGAATACCCCCTATCTATAAGTTGGCCCTGTGATGAGAGATTTTGGTGGCAACGTCGTCTGATGGTTTGTACTCGGCGAAATCTGGTTATTGGTTAGGGAGACTTGGGCACCTTCGCACATGGGAGCTGTTCTATGGCAGTTCTGAAACTAGCCTATGGAAACAGGTTTGGAGCTTGGGTGGACCACCTAAACTTAGCCATTTCATTTGGAGAGCTTGCAAGGGAACTCTTGGTGGAGGGCGCCCCCATTACTCACTGTGAGAAACGTTTTTGTTTCTCACAGTGGCAATTTCGTAAATAAAATATACCACTTTAGTCACAGTGGTACATTTTATTTACGAAATGGATGATAAAATTGTACAACTTTAGTCACGGTGGTACATTTTATTTACGAAACTGCCACTGTGAGAAACAAAAAACGTTTCTCACAGTGAGTAACAGAGATTTACTGCTCTTGGTATGATGGATGTCCTGTACAGACGCCATATCAGGCCTTCGAAGTGCTGCAATGTCTGTGAAGGGGGGGATGAGACAATAACACACTCCCTTTTTCATTGTAATTTTGCTCTTAAAATTTGGGAGCAAAGTGAGTTTATGCAGCTACTAAATGAAGCTCCTATGTCTTGGTTTTGGGTGGCTGGGAAGGTTGATGGGGAGAGGCTACGTTTTTTCTGCTCGCTTGCTTGGGCTGCGTGGCACTGCAGAAACAAGACTATTTTTAATGGTAAGCTGGTGTCTAATCCAGTGAGTGTGGCTGTGGGTTTTGTGAAGCTGTATGTGGATTATACCACGTACAATTCGAAGGTTCAGATGAAGGTGAATTCTTTACCTGTCACTACTAGAAAACAGGCCATTTTCGACGGAAAAATTCCGTCGTAAACACCCTAAATTCCGTCGGAAAACACTGTTCCGACGGAATTTCCGTCGTAACTGGTTGTCGAAACACCCTTTGTAGGTAAAATCGCCAATTCCGTCGGAAAAATCAATTCTGACGGAAACAGTTTTTTCCGGCGAATTTTCGACGGAATTAATTCATCGGAAAATATATTCCGGCCACCGGAAAGTCCATCGGAAAATTCCGACGGAATACAAATCCGCCGGATTATTCCGACGGAAATTTCGTCGGAATGTCCTGCAAAAAAAACAAAAAAAAACACGGCGCGCCACTATCAGCACGACGTGTCACCACCTCAGACCACCAACCACCACTACATCAGACCCACCCTAACCCACGCATAACCACCACCCTAACCCAGACCCACCATAACCCAAGCACACCCTAACCACCTCAGCCTTAACCCAAACCCACCCTAACCAAACCACCCTAACCCAGACCCACCCTAACCACCCCACCTTACCCAGACCCATCCTAACCAACCACCTAACCCACGCATCCCAACCCCTTACCCACAGCACCCACAACCCCAACCCAGACCAGACCCCCACCCCCCCAACCCAAACCCGACCAAACTTCCCCCACCCACCATAACCAAACTTACCCCACCTACCCTAACCAACCACCTAACCCACCCACCCTGACCAACCACCTAACCCAAATACGAAAAAAATACGAAAAAACGAGAAAATAACAAAATAAAACCCAAATCGGAAACGCCAAATCTACCTAGATCCAGCCCCAATTCCCTTACCAAAAATCAAAACAACTAAAAATTGAAACAACCAAAACTCAAAACAACCATAAATCGAAACAACCATAAATCGAAAAAAATAAACAAAAAAAAAATTGAAATCAAACAAATTAAATAAATATACAATTATCTTCTGAAATTAATAAAATAACATTACAATTATATTAAAAATTTAATTATAATTAGAATTGTTTTTTTTTAAAAAAAAAAAAAAAACTAGATCTACAGTTGTTATTGTCGTTGCTGCTTGGGCTGGTGTTGTTGTTGTCGTTGCGGTGGTTTCCACGCTACTAGGGTCGTTGTTGTCGCTGCGCGGTGGCCGGAATGGTGTGGTTGTTGTTGTTGTCGCCGTTGAAAAGAAGAAGAGGAGATCGAAAAAGGAGAATGACATGGCCGGAATGGTGTGGCTGTGAAGGAGGAGATCGAAGAAAGAGAGAATGAGAGGAGAAGGAGAAGAGAGGAGAGAGAAAGAGAAGAAGAAGAGGCGTAGGGGAGGAAGGGAGAGAGAAACGAGAAATAAAAGGGGGGATCCGGGTATTTTTTAGGGTTGTGTAGGGTTAGGTTTTTTTTTATTATTTAATTACATTCCGACGGAATATTTTTCGTCGGAAAATAAAATTTTCGA
>NW_018744335.1:0-15269 GCF_001683475.1 Chenopodium quinoa | reverse complement strand
TTGAATGTGTTTGACTTTCTTTGATTCAATTAGCTTTGTAGAATGTATTTGACTTTCATTTGATTCAAATAGCTTGTTTGAATGTGTTTGACTTTCATTTGTTCAATTAGCTTTGTAGAATGTATTTTACTTTCATTTGATTAAATAGCTTTGTTTGAATGTGCTTGACTTTCATTTGATTCAATTAGCTTCGTTTGAATGTGTTTGACTTTCATTTGATTCAATTAGCTTTGTTGAATGTATTTGACTTTCATTTGATTCAATTAGCTTTGTTTGAATGTTTTTGACTTTCATCTGATTCAATTAGCTTTGTTTGAATGTGTTGTGACTTTCATTTGATTCAATTAGCTTTGTTGAATGTATTTACTTTCATTTGATTTAAATAGCTTTGTTTGAATGCGTTTAACTTTCATTTGATCAAATAGCTTTATTTGATTGCGTTTGACTTTCATTTGATATAATTAGCTTTGTAGAACTTATTTGACTTTCATTTGATTCAAATAGCTTTGTTTGATTGTGTTTGACATTCATTTGATTCCATCAGCTTTGTAGAATATCTTTGACTTTCAATTGATTCAATAGCTTTGTTTGAATGTGTTTGACTTTCATTTGATTCAATTAGCTTTGTAGAATGTATTTGACTTTCATTTGATTCAAATAGCTTTGTTTGAATGTGTTTGACTTTCATTGATTCAATTAGCTTTGTAGAATGTATTTGACTTTCATTTGATTAATATAGCTTTGTTTGAATGTGCTTGACTTTCATTTAATTCAATTAGCTTCGTTTGAATGTGTTTGACTTTCATTTGATTCAATTAGCTTTGTTTAAATGTGTTTGACTATCATTTGATTCAATTAGCTTTGTAGAATGTATTTGACTCTCATTTGATTCAAATAGCTTTGTTTGAATGCGTTTAACTTTCATTTGATTCAATTAGCTTTGTAGAATACATTTCACTTTCATTTAATTTAAACAACTTTTTTGAATGTGTTTGACTTTCATTTGACTCAAATAGCTTTATTTGATTGCGTTTGACTTTCATTTGATACAATTAGCTTTGTAGAACTTATTTAACTTTCATTTGATTCAAATAGCTTTGTTTGAATGTGTTTGACATTCATTTGATTCCATCAGCTTTGTAGAATATCTTTTACTTTCAATTGATTCATAGCTTTGTTTGAAGTGTTTCACTTTCATTTGATTCAAGTAGCTTTGTAGAATGTATTTGACTTTCATTTGATTCAAATAGCTTTGTTTGAATGTGTTTGACTTTCATTGATTCAATTAGCTTTGTAGAATGTATTTGACTTTCATTTGATTAATATAGCTTTGTTTGAATATGTTTGACATTCATTTGATTCCATCAGCATTGTAGAATATCTTTGACTTTCAATTGAAAATAGCTTTGTTTGAATGTGTTTGACTTTCTTTGATTCAATTAGCTTTGTAGAATGTATTTGACTTTCATTTGATTCAAAAAGCTCTGTTTGAATGTGTTTGACTTTCATTTGCTTCAATTAGCATGACTTTCATTTGATTAAAATAGCTTTGTTTGAATGTGCTTGACTTTCATTTGATTCAATTAGCTTCGTTTGAATGTGTTTGACTTTCATTTGATTCAATTAGCTTTGTTGAATGTATTTGACTTTCATTTGATTCAATTAGCTTTGTTTGAATGTTTTTTACTTTCATCTGATTCAATTAGCTTTGTTTGAATGTGTGTGACTTTCATTTGATTCAATTAGCTTTGTTGAATGTTTTGACTTTCATTTGATTTAAATAGCTTTGTTTGAATGCGTTTAACTTTCATTTGACTCAAATAGCTTTATTTGATTGCGTTTGACTTTCATTTGATACAATTAGCTTTGTAGAACTTATTTGACTTTCATTTGATTCAAATAGCTTTGTTTTGAATGTGTTTGACATTCATTTGATTCCATCAGCTTTGTAGAATATCTTTGACTTTCAATTGATCAAATAGTTTTGTTTGAATGTGTTTGACTTTCATTTGATTCAATAAGCTTTGTAGAATGTATTTGACTTTCATTTGATTCAAATAGCTTTGTTTGAATGTGTTTGACTTTCATTTGATTCAATTAGCTTTGTTGAATGTATTTGACTTTCATTTGATTAAAATAGCTTTGTTTGAATGTGCTTGACTTTCATTGATTCAATTAGCTTCGTTTGAATGTGTTTGACTTTCATTTGATTCAATAGCTTTGTTGAATGTATTTGACTTTCATTTGATTCAATTAGCTTTGTTTGAATGTTTTTGACTTTCATTGATTCAATTAGCTTTGTTTGAATGTGTTGACTTTCATTTGATTCAATTAGCTTTGTTGAATGTATTTGACTTTCATTTGATTTAAATAGCTTTGTTTGAATGCGTTTACTTTCATTTGACTCAAATAGCTTTATTTGATTGCGTTTGACTTTCATTTGATACAATTAGCTTTGTAGAACTTATTTGACTTTCATTTGATTCAAATAGCTTTGTTTGAATGTGTTTGACATTCATTTGATTCATCAGCTTTGTAGAATATCTTTGACTTTCAATTGATTCAAATAGTTTTGTTTGAATGTGTTTGACTTTCATTTGATTCAATTAGCTTTGTTTAAATGTGTTTGACTATCATTTGATTCAATTAGCTTTGTAGAATGTATTTGACTCTCATTTGATTCAAATAGCTTTGTTTGAATGCGTTTAACTTTCATTTGATTCAATTAGCTTTGTAGAATACATTTCACTTTCATTTAATTTAAACAACTTTGTTTGAATGTGTTTGACTTTCATTTGACTCAAATAGCTTTATTTGATTGCGTTTGACTTTCATTTGATACAATTAGCTTTGTAGAATGTATTTGACTTTCATTTGATTCAAATAGCTTTGTTTGAATGTGTTTGACTTTCATTTGATTCAATTAGCTTTGTAGAATGTATTTGACTTTCATTTGATTAAAATAGCTTTGTTTGAATGTGCTTGACTTTCATTTTATTCAATTAGCTTTGTTTGAATGTGTTTGACTTTCATTTGATTCAATAGCTTTGTTTGAATGTGTTTGACTATCATTTGATTCAATTAGCTTTGTAGAATGTATTTGACTCTCATTTGATTCAAATAGCTTTGTTTGAATGCGTTTAACTTTCATTTGATTCAATTAGCTTTGTAGAATACATTTCACTTTCATTTAATTAAATAACTTTGTTTGAATGTGTTTGACTTTCATTTGACTCAAATAGCTTTATTTGATTGTGTTTGACTTTCATTTGATACAATTAGCTTTGTAGAACTTATTTGACTTTTATTTGATTCAAATAGCTTTGTTTGAATGTTTGACATTCATTTGATTCCATCAGCTTTGTAGAATATCTTTGACTTTCAATGATTCAAATAGCTTTGTTTGAATGTGTTTCACTTTCATTTGATTCAATTAGCTTTGTAGAATGTATTTGACTTTCATTTGATTAAATAGCTTTTTTGAATGTGTTTGACTTTCATTTGATTCAATTAGCTTTGTAGAATGTATTTGACTTTCATTTGATTAATATAGCTTTGTTTGAATGTGCTTACTTTCATTTGATTCATTAGATTCGTTTGAATGTGTTTGACTTTCATTTGATTCAATTAGCTTTGTTGAATGTATTTTGACTTTCATTTGATTCAATTAGCTTGTTTGAATGTGTTTGACTTTCATTTGATTCAATTAGCTTTGTTGAATGTATTTGACTCTCATTTGATTCAAATAGCTTTGTTTGAATGCGTTTAACTTTCATTTGATTCAATTAGCTTTGTAGAATACATTTCACTTTCATTCAATTTAAACAACTTTGTTTGAATGTGTTTGACTTTCATTTGACTCAAATAGCTTTATTTGATTTTTTGACTTTCATTTGATACAATTAGCTTTGTAGAACTTATTTGACTTTCATTTGATTCAAATAGCTTTGTTTGAATGTGTTTGACATTCATTTGATTCATCAGCTTTGTAGAATATTTGACTTTCAATTGATTCAAATAGCTTTGTTTGAATGTGTTTGACTTTCATTTGATTCAATTAGCTTTGTAGAATTATTTGACTTTCATTTGATTCAAATAGCTTTGTTTGAATGTGTTTGACTTTCATTTGATTCAATTAGCTTTGTAGAATGTATTTGACTTTCATTTGATTAAATAGCTTTGTTTGAATGTGCTTGACTTTCATTTGATTCAATTAGCTTGTTTGAATGTGTTTGACTTTCATTTGATTCAATTAGCTTTGTTGAACTTTCATTTGATTCAATTAGCTTTGTAGAATGTGTTTGACTTTCATTTGATTCAATTAGCTTTGTCTTTCATTTGATTCAAATAGCTTTGTTTGAATGTGTTTGACTTTCTTTGATTCAATTAGCTTTGTAGAATGTATTTGACTTTCATTTGATTCAAAAAGCTTGTTTGAATGTGTTTGACTTTCATTTGATTCAATTAGCTTTGTAGAATGTATTTTACTTTCATTTGATTAAAATAGCTTTGTTTGAATGTGCTTGACTTTCATTTGATTCAATTAGCTTCGTTTGAATGTGTTTTGACTTTCATTTGATTCATTAGCTTTGCATTTGATTCAATTAGCTTTGTTTGAATGCTTTCATTGATTCAATTAGCTTTGTTTGAATGTCTTTCATTTGATTCAATTAGCTTTGTTGAATGTATTTGACTTTCATTTGATTTAAATAGCTTTGTTTGAATGCGTTTCTTTCATTTGACTCAAATAGCTTTATTTGATTGCGTTTGACTTTCATTTGATACAATTAGCTTTGTAGAACTTATTTGACTTTCATTTGATTCAAATAGCTTTGTTTGAATGTGTTTGACATTCATTTGATTCCATCAGCTTTGTAGAATATCTTTGACTTTCAATTGATCAAATAGTTTTGTTTGAATGTGTTTGACTTTCATTTGATTCAATTAGCTTTGTAGAATGTATTTGACTTTCATTTGATTCAAATAGCTTTGTTTGAATGTGTTTGACTTTCATTTGATTCAATTAGCTTTGTTGAATGTATTTGACTTTCATTTGATTAAAATAGCTTTGTTTGAATGTGCTTGACTTTCATTTGATTCAATTAGCTTTGAATGTGTTTGACTTTCATTTGATTCAATTAGCTTTGTTGAATGTATTTAACTTTCATTTGATTCAATTTTGTTTGAATGTTTTGATTGCTTTCTTTCATTTGATTCAATTAGCTTTGTTGAATGTATTTGACTTTCATTTAAATAGCTTTGTTTGAATGCGTTAACTTTCATTTGACTCAAATAGCTTTATTTGATTGCGTTTGACTTTGATACAATTAGCTTTGTAGAACTTATTTGACTTTCATTTGATTCAAATAGCTTTGTTTGAATGTGTTTTCATTTGATTCCATCAGCTTTGTAGAATATCTTTCTTTCATTTGACTCAAATAGCTTTGATTGCGTTTGACTTTATTTGATACAATTAGCTTTGTAGAACTTATTTGACTTCATTTGATTCAAATAGCTTTGTTTGAATGTGTTTGACATTCATTTGATTCATCAGCTTTGTAGATTATCTTTGACTTTCATTGATTCAAATAGTTTTGTTTGAATGTGTTTGACTTTCATTTGATTCAATTAGCTTTGTTTAAATGTGTTTGACTTCATTTGATTCAATTAGCTTTGTAGAATGTATTTGACTTCATTTGATTCAAATAGCTTTGTTTGAATGCGTTTAACTTTCATTTGATTCAATTAGCTTTGTAGAATACATTTCACTTTCATTTAATTTAAAAACTTTGTTTGAATGTGTTTTGACTTTCATTTGACTCAAATAGCTTTATTTGATTGCGTTTGACTTTCATTTGATTCAATTAGCTTTGTAGAATGTATTTGACTTTCATTTGATTCAAATAGCTTTGTTTGAATGTGTTTGACTTTCATTTGATTCAATTAGCTTTTTAGAATGTATTTGACTTTCATTTGATTAATATAGCTTTGTTGAATGTGCTTGACTTTCATTTTATTCAATTAGCTTTGTTTGAATGTGTTTGACTTTCATTTGATTCAATTAGCTTTGTTTGAATGTGTTTGACTATCATTTGATTCAATTAGCTTTGTAGAATGTATTTGACTCTCATTTTGATTCAAATAGCTTTGTTTGAATGCGTTTAACTTTTCATTTGATTCAATTAGCTTTGTAGAATACATTTCACTTTCATTTAATTTAAATAACTTTGTTTGAATGTGTTTTGACTTTCATTTGACTCAAATAGCTTTATTTGATTGTGTTTGACTTTCATTTGATACAATTAGCTTTGTAGAACTTATTTGACTTTTATTTTGATTCAATAGCTTTGTTTGAATGAGTTTGACATTCATTTGATCCATCAGCTTTGTAGAAATCTTTGACTTTCAATGATTCAAATAGCTTTGTTTGAATGAGTTTCACTTTCATTTGATTCAATTAGCTTTGTAGAATGTATTTGACTTTCATTTGATTAAAATAGCTTTGTTTGAATGTGTTTGACTTTCATTTTATTAATTAGCTTTGTAGAATGTATTTGACTTTCATTTGATTAATATAGCTTTGTTTGAATGTGCTTGACTTTCATTTGATTCAATTAGCTTCGTTTGAATGTGTTTGACTTTCATTTGATTCAATTAGCTTGTTGAATGTATTTGACTTTCATTTGATTCAATTAGCATTGTTTGAATGTGTTTGACTTTCATTTGATTCAATTAGCTTTGTAGAATGTATTTGACTCTCATTTGATTCAAATAGCTTTGTTTGAATGCGTTTAACTTTCATTTGATTCAATTAGCTTAGTTGAATACATTTCACTTTCATTCAATTTAAACAACTTTGTTTGAATGTGTTTGACTTTCATTTGACTCAAATAGCTTTATTTGATTGCGTTTGACTTTCATTTGATACAATTAGCTTTGTAGAACTTATTTGACTTTCATTTGATTCAAATAGCTTTGTTTGAATGTGTTTGACATTCATTTGATTCCATCAGCTTTGTAGAATATCTTTGACTTTCAATTGATTCAAATAGCTTTGTTTGAATGTGTTTGACTTTCATTTGATTCAATTAGCTTTGTAGAATATATTTGACTTTCATTTGATTCAAATAGCTTTGTTTGAATGTGTTTGACTTTCATTTGATTCAATTAGCTTTGTAGAATGTATTTGACTTTCATTTGATTAATATAGCTTTGTTTGAATGTGCTTGACTTTCATTTGATTCAATTAGCTTCGTTTGAATGTGTTTGACTTTCATTTGATTCAATTAGCTTTGTTGAATGATTTTACTTTCATTTCATTCAATTAGCTTAGTTTGAATGTGTTTGACTTTCATTTGATTCAATTAGCTTTGTAGAATGTATTTGACTCTCATTTGATTCAAATAGCTTTGTTTGAATGCGTTTAACTTTCATTTGATTCAATTAGCTTAGTAGAATACATTTCTCTTTCATTTATTTAAATAACTTTGTTTGAATGTGTTTGACTTTCATTTGACTCAAATAGCTTTATTTGATTGTGTTTGACTTTCATTTGATACAATTAGCTTTGTAGAACTTATTTGACTTTTATTTGATTCAAATAGCTTTGGTTAAATGAGTTTGACATTCATTTGATTCCATCAGCTTTGTAGAATATCTTTGACTTTCAATGATTCAAATAGCTTTGTTTGAATGAGTTTCACTTTCATTTGATTCAATTAGCTTTGTAGAATGTATTTGACTTTCATTTGATTGAAATAGCTTTGTTTGAATGTGTTTGACTTTCATTTGATTCAATTAGCTTTGTAGAATGTATTTGACTTTCATTTGATTAATATAGCTTTGTTTGAATGTGCTTGACTTTCATTTGATTCAATTAGCTTCGTTTGAATGTGTTTGACTTTCATATGATTCAATTAGCTTTGTTGAATGTATTTGACTTTCATTTGATTCAATTAGCATTGTTTGAATGTGTTTGAATTTCATTTGATTCAATTAGCTTTGTAGAATGTATTTGACTCTCATTTGATTCAAATAGCTTTGTTTGAATGCGTTTAACTATCATTTGATTCAATTAGCTTAGTAGAATGCATTTCACTTTCATTCAATTTAAACAACTTTGTTTTAATGTGTTGACTTTCATTTGACTCAAATAGCTTTATTTGATTTCGTTTGACTTTCATTTGATACAATTAGCTTTGTAGAACTTATTTGACTTTCAGTTGATTCAAATAGAGTTGTTTGAATGTGTTTGACATTCATTTGATTCCATCAGCTTTGTAGAATACTTTGACTTTCAATTGATTCAAATAGCTTTGTTTGAATGTGTTTGACTTTCATTTGATTCAATTAGCTTTGTAGAATATATTTGACTTTCATTTGATTCAATAGCTTTGTTTGAATGTGTTTGACTTTCATTTGATTCAATTAGCTTTGTAGAATGTATTTGACTTTCATTTGATTAATATAGCTTTGTTGAATGTGCTTGACTTTCATTTGATTCAATTAGCTTCGTTTGAATGTGTTTGACTTTCATTTGATTCAATTAGCTTTGTTGAATGAATTTTACTTTCATTTCATTCAATTAGCTTAGTTTGAATGTGTTTGACTTTCATTTGATTCAATTAGCTTTGTAGAATGTATTTGACTTCATTTGATTCAAATAGCTTTGTTTGAATGCGTTTAACTTTCATTTGATTCAATTAGCTTAGTAGAATACGTTTCACTTTCATTTTTAAACAACTTTGTTTAATGTGTTTGACTTTCATTTGACTCAAATAGCTTTATTTGATTGCGTTTGACTTTCATTTGATACAATTAGCTTTGTAGAACTTATTTGACTTTCATTTGATTCAAATAGCTTTGTTTGAATGTGTTTGACATTCATTTGATTTCATCAGCTTTGTAGAATATCTTGACTTTCAATTGATTCAAATAGCTTAATGTGTTTGACTTTTATTTGATTCAATTAGCTTTGTAGAATGTATTTGACTTTCATTTGATACAATTAGCTCGTATTTGACTTTCATTTGATTCAAATAGCTTTGTTTGAATGTGTTTGAATTTCATTTGATTCAATTTTGTAGAATGTATTTGACTTTCATTTGATTAAAATAGCTTTGTTTGAATGTGCTTGACTTTCATTTTATTCAATTAGCTTTGTTTGAATGTGTTGACTTTCATTTGATTCAATTAGCTTTGTTTGAATGTGTTTGACTATCATTTGATTCAATTAGCTTTGTAGAATGTATTTGACTCTCATTTGATTCAAATAGCTTTGTTTGAATGCGTTTAACTTTCATTTGATTCAATTAGCTTTGTAGAATACATTTCACTTTCATTTAATTTAAACAACTTTGTTTGAATGTGTTTGACTTTCATTTGACTCAAATAGCTTTATTTGATTGCGTTTAACTTTCATTTGATACAATTAGCTTTGTAGAACTTATTTGACTTTCATTTGATTCAAATAGCTTTGTTTGAATGTGTTTGACATTCATTTGATTCCATCAGCTTTGTAGAATATCTTTGACTTTCAATTGATTCAAATAGCTTTGTTTGAATGTGTTTGACTTTCATTTGATTCAATTAGCTTTGTAGAATATATTTGACTTTCATTTGATTCAAATAGCTTTGTTTGAATGTGTTTGACTTTCATTTGATTCAATTAGCTTTGTAGAATGTATTTGACTTTCATTTGATTAATATAGCTTTGTTTGAATGTGCTTGACTTTCATTTGATTCAATTAGCTTCGTTTGAATGTGTTTGACTTTCATTTGATTCAATTAGCTTTGTTGAATGTTTTACTTTCATTTCATTCAATTAGCTTTTTGAATGTGTTTGACTTTCATTTGATTCAATTAGCTTTGTAGAATGTATTTGACTCTCATTTGATTCAAATAGCTTTGTTTGAATGCGTTTAACTTTCATTTGATTCAATTAGCTTAGTAGAATACGTTTTCACTTTCATTCAATTTAAACAACTTTGTTTAATGTGTTTGACTTTCATTTGACTCAAATAGCTTTATTTGATTGCGTTTGACTTTCATTTGATACAATTAGCTTTGTAGAACTTATTTGACTTTCATTTGATTCAAATAGCTTTGTTTGAATGTGTTTGACATTCATTTGATTCCATCAGCTTTGTAGAATATCTTTGACTTTCAATTGATTCAAATAGCTTTGTTTTAATGTGTTTGACTTTCATTTGATTCAATTAGCTTTGTAGAATGTATTTGACTTTCATTTGATGCTCGTATTTGACTTTCATTTGATTCAAATAGCTTTGTTTGAATGTGTTTGAATTTCATTTGATTCAATTAGCTTTGTAGAATGTATTTGACTTTCATTTGATTAAAATAGCTTTGTTTGAATGTGCTTGACTTTCATTTTATTCAATTAGCTTTGTTTCTTTCATTTGATTCAATTAGCTTTGTTTGAATGTGTTTGACTATCATTTGATTCAATTAGCTTTGTAGAATGTATTTGACTCTCATTTGATTCAAATAGCTTGTTTGAATGCGTTTAACTTTCATTTGATTCAATTAGCTTTGTAGAATACATTTCACTTTCATTTAATTTAAACAACTTTGTTTGAATGCGTTTGACTTTCATTTGACTCAAATAGCTTTATTTGATTGCGTTTGACTTTCATTTGATACACTTAGCTTTGTAGAACTTATTTGACTTTCATTTGATTCAAATAGCTTTGTTTGAATGTGTTTGACATTCATTTGTTTCCATCAGCTTTGTAGAATATCTTTGACTTTCAATGATTCAAATAGCTTTGTTTGAATGTGTTTGACTTTCATTTGATTCAATTAGCTTTGTAGAATGTATTTGACTTTCATTTGATTCAAATAGCTTTGTTTGAATGTGTTTGACTTTCATTTGATTCAATTAGCTTTGTAGAATGTATTTGACTTTCATTTGATTAAAATAGCTTTGTTTGAATGTGCTTGACTTTCATTTTATTCAATTAGCTTTGTTTGAATGTGTTTGACTTTCATTTGATTCAATTAGCTTTGTTTGAATGTGTTTGACTATCATTTGATTCAATTAGCTTTGTAGAATGTATTTGACTCTCATTTGATTCAAATAGCTTTGTTTGAATGCGTTTAACTTTCATTTGATTCAATTAGCTTTGTAGAATACATTTCACTTTCATTTAATTTAAACAACTTTGTTTGAATGTGTTTGACTTTCATTTGACTCAAATAGCTTTATTTGATTGCGTTTGACTTTCATTTGATATAATTAGCTTTGTAGAACTTATTTGACTTTCATTTGATTCAAATAGCTTTTTTGAATGTGTTTGACATTCATTAGATTCCATCAGCTTTGTAGAATATCTTTGACTTTCAATTGATTCAAATAGCTTTTTTGAATGTGTTTGACTTTCATTTGATTCAATTAGCTTTGTAGAATGTATTTGACTTTCATTTGATTCAAATAGCTTTGTTTGAATGTGTTTGACTTTCATTTGATTCAATTAGCTTTGTAGAATGTCTTTGACTTTCATTTGATTAATATAGCTTTGTTTGAATGTGCTTGACTTTCATTTGATTCAATTAGCTTCGTTTGAATGTGTTTGACTTTCATTTGATTCAATTAGCTTTGTTGAATGTATTTGACTTTCATTTGATTCAATTAGCTTTGTTTGAATGTGTTTGACTTTCATTTGATTCAATTAGCTTTGTACAATGTATTTGACTTCATTTGATTCAAATAGCTTTGTTTGAATGCGTTTAACTTTCATTTGATTCAATTAGCTTTGTAGAATACATTTCACTTTCATTTAATTTAAAACTTTGTTTGAATGTGTTTGACTTTCATTTGACTCAAATAGGTTTTATTTGATTGCGTTTGACTTTCATTTGATACAATTAGCTTTGTAGAACTTATTTGACTTTCATTTGATTCAAATAGCTTTGTTTGAATGTGTTTGACATTCATTTGTTTCCATCAGCTTTGTAGAATATCTTTGACTTTCAATGATTCAAATAGCTTTGTTTGAATGTGTTTGACTTTCATTTGATTCAATTAGCTTTGTAGAATGTATTTGACTTCATTTGATTCAAATAGCTTTGTTTGAATGCATTTAACTTTCATTTGATTCAATTAGCTTTTTAGAATACATTTCACTTTCATTTAATTTAAACAACTTTGTTTGAATGTGTTTGACTTTCATTTGACTCAAATAGCTTTATTTGATTGTGTTTAACTTTCATTTTACAATTAGCTTTGTAGAACTTATTTGACTTTCATTTGATTCAAATAGCTTTTTTTAAATGTGTTTGACATTCATTTGATTCATCAGCTTTGTAGAATATCTTTGACTTTCAATTGATTCAAATAGCTTTGTTTGAATGTGTTTGACTTTCATTTGATTCAATTAGCTTTGTAGAATGTATTTGACTTTCATTTGATTCAAATAGCTTTGTTTGAATGTTTCACTTTCATTTGATTCAATTAGCTTTGTAGAATGTATTTGACTTTCATTTGATTAATATAGCTTTGTTTGAATGTGCTTGACTTTCATTTGATTCAATTAGCTTTTTGAATGTTTTGACTTTCATTTGATTCAATTAGCTTTGTTGAATGTTTTGACTTTCATTTGATTCAACTTTGATTCAATTAGCTTTGTAGAATGTATTTGACTCTCATTTGATTCAAATAGCTTTGTTTGAATGCGTTTAACTTTCATTTGATTCAATTAGCTTAGTATAATACATTTCACTTTCATTTAATTTAAAAACTTTGTTTGAATGTGTTTGACTTTCATTTCTCAAATAGCTTTATTTGATTGCATTTGACTTTCATTTGATGCTTTGTAGAACTTATTTGACTTTATTTGGCTTTCTTTGACTTCATTTGATACAATTAGCTTTGTAGAACTTATTTGACTTTCATTTGATTCAAATAGCTTTGTTTGAATGTGTTTGACACATTTGATTCCATCGGCTTTGTAGAATATCTTTTGACTTTCAATTGATTCAAATAGCTTTGTTTGAATGTGTTTGACTTTCATTTGATTCAATTAGCTTTGTAGAATGTATTTGACTTTCATTTGATACAATTAGCTCGTATTTGACTTTCATTTGATTCAAATAGCTTTGTTTGAATGTGTTTGATTTCATTTGATTCAATTAGCTTTGTAGAATGTATTTGACTTTCATTTGATTTAGCTTTGTTTGAATGTGCTTGACTTTCATTTTATTCAATTAGCTTCTTTCATTTGATTCAATTAGCTTTGTTTGAATGTGTTTGACTATCATTTGATTCAATTAGCTTTGTAGAATGTATTTGACTCTCATTTGATTCAATTAGCTTTGTTTAAATGTGTTTGACTTTCATTTGATTCAATTAGCTTTGTAGAATACATTTCACTTTCATTTAATTTAAACAACTTTGTTTGAATGCGTTTGACTTTCATTTGACTCAAATAGTTTATTTGATTGCGTTTGACTTTCATTTGATACAATTAGCTTTGTAGAACTTATTTGACTTTCATTTGATTCAAATAGCTTTGTTTGAATGTGTTTGACATTCATTTGTTTCCATCAGCTTTGTAGAATATCTTTGACTTTCAATGATTCAAATAGCTTTGTTTGAATGTGTTTGACTTTCATTTGATTCAATTAGCTTTGTAAAATGTATTTGACTTTCATTTGATTCAAATAGCTTCGTTTGACTTTCATTTGATACAATTAGCTTTGTAGAACTTATTTGACTTTCATTTGATTCAAATAGCTTTGTTTGAATGTGTTTGACATTCATTTGATTCATCAGCTTTGTAGAATATTTTGACTTTCAATTGATTCAAATAGCTTTGTTTGAATGTGTTGACTTTCATTTGATTCAATTATCTTTGTAGAATGTATTTGACTTTCATTTGATTCAAATAGCTTTGTTTGAATGTGTTTGACTTTCATTTGATTCAATTAGCTTTGTTGAATGTATTTGACTTTCATTTGATTCAAATAGCTTTGTTTGAATGCGTTTAACTTTCATTTGATTCAATTAGCTTTGTAGAATACATTTTACTTTCATTTAATTTAAACAACTTTGTTTGAATGTGTTTGACTTTCATTTGACTCAAATAGCTTTATTTGATTGCGTTTGACTTTCATTGATACAATAGCTTTGTAGAACTTATTTGACTTTCATTTGATTCAAATAGCTTTGTTTTAATGTGTTGACATTCATTTGATTCCATCAGCTTGTAGAATATCTTTGACTTTTAATTGATTCAAATAGCTTTGTTTGAATGTGTTTGACTTTCATTTGATTCAATTAGCTTTGTAGAATGTATTTGACTTTCTTTTGATTAAAATAGCTTTGTTTGAATGTGCTTGACATTCATCTGATTCAATTAGCTTTGTTTGAATGTGTTGACTTTCATTTGATTCAATTAGCTTTGTTGAATGTATTTGACTTTCATTTGATTCAAATAGCTTTGTTTGAATGCGTTTAACTTTCATTTGATTCAATTAGCTTTGTAGAATACATTTCACTTTCATTTAATTTAAACAACTTTGTTTGAATGTGTTTGACTTTCATTTGACTCAAATAGCTTTTTTGATTGCGTTTGACTTTCATTTGATACAATTAGCTTTGTAGAACGTATTTGACTTTCATTTGATTCAAATAGCTTTGTTTGAATGTGTTTGACTTTCATTTGATTCAATTAGCTTTGTAGAATGTATTTGATTTCATTTGATTAAAATAGCTTTGTTTGAATGTGCTTGACTTTCATTTTATTCAATTAGCTTTGTTTGAATGTGTTTGACTTTCATTTGATTCAATTAGCTTTGTTTGAATGTGATTGACTATAATTTGATTCAATTAGCTTTGTAGAATGTATTTGACTCTTAATTCAAATAGCTTTGTTTGAATGCGTTTAACTTTCATTTGATTCAATTAGCTTTGTAGAATACATTTCACTTTCATTTAATTTAAACAACTTTGTTTGAATGTGTTTGACTTTCATTTGACTCAAATAGCTTTATTTGATTGCGTTTGACTTTCATTTGATACAATTAGCTTTGTAGAACTTATTTGACTTTCATTTGATTCAAATAGCTTTGTTTGAATGTGTTTGACATTCATTTGATTCCATCAGCTTTGTAGAATATCTTTGACTTTCAATTGATTCAAATAGCTTTGTTTGAATGTGTTTGACTTTCATTTGATTTAATTAGCTTTGTAGAATGTATTTGACTTTCATTTGATTCAAATAGCTTTGTTTGAATGTGTTTGACTTTCA
>NW_018744334.1:106249-186244 GCF_001683475.1 Chenopodium quinoa | reverse complement strand
TGTTTAGTTGTTCAATGATGGTAACCGGTTCTAATAGGTAAACTCTCAGGCAATCCAAACTTTAGTACCCAATTTACAACATCCCAAACTTTGGTACCCAATCTGCAACTATTGCCATACTTTAGTACCCAACTTTTACATTTACTTAGATATAAAGTGATAGATTTGGAAATTAATAAAGAAAGCATTTAAATTAAGTTTGCCATAATTATATAATTAAGTGAATATTTTGTGAATTAATTATAGTAGGTAACATTGGGAAGAAAAAAGAGAGAAAATAGAAAAAAGGAAGAATTTTTGGAGGGAAAAAACTACAGGTGTCTGTTTTAGTTGTTTTAGTATTATATATTGAAAATTACTCCAACTTTTTCCCTTAGAGAACTCTAAAAGACACGAACCCGGTCCAATCCTAGTATCCTACAACTTGAAAATTGTACAAGTTAAAACAAAAAAAATTAAACATCCCAAATTTTACAATTCCAAATCCAAATAATTTTACTATTGCTGTAGTATATATTTTATAAAAACTTCATTAAAATCTAGGAAGCTCGAACAGAGAGTCAAGACTTGGAAATTTAAAATTTTAAAGACTCAGGAGTCCTGACATGTATTAATAGGATCTGAAACTTGGAGTTGGAACCAGGGGTATGCTGATTCAGGAAGTATATTAAAATTTTTACAATAAACAGAAATGATAAAGAGTAGTTGCTCATAAAGTGAGTTTTTTAATTTAACTTTACTGTTTTATATACTATCTTCCCATGAATACGGAGTAAGGGATAAGTGAGGTTGTATGAGAAAAATAAAAGAGTAACTTTCTAATTCCCGCACAAGTAATAAAAGACTAAGACTAGCAAAAGCATTTATTGTTCAGAATTTTGGAACCATAGAGAGAGAGAAGTAAAGAGGTAAATCACAGGGTTTTTCCCACCCACCCCACAAGCCCCCAATTAAGAAGATAAAAAAGAGGGGGGTAGGGGGGATAGAGAGGAACTAGAACATGCATTTGGGTTCATCTGAAACAGGAAAATGTCAAATAAGTCAAGAGAAACAGCTTCCCCTTGCCGGAGAATAATACCGGCAGGTTTATGGAAAGCTGTTGAATCCAACCAAAAGCCCTATGGTTACGGCTCTTGTTTTGGTGAATCCAACCTTTTATTTTACAGATGAATCCCCTTTCTCTCCCAGAGTCCAACCTGGATTTCATGTCCGCACCCGGGTCATGTAGTTCAGAACCGGTACATCATGGTGGTGGGCCAAGTCCGAGCATCACAGCATTTAGGTAGGTTTTTTTAGTACTTTGAACTTCAAATATGAATGATTATTACCATCTTATAAAGGTGTGATATTTAAAGCATGTATGAAAAATCGAGTTGATCCAGCCAGTAAACTCCCGATTACGAGAAGTCACAGCAGCATAACGCATTCAGAAGAGTCCAGAATATGATCATACATAACATTGACTCTCATGAGGTACAAGATGAGTTTCTAAGGATTATTTAATAGAGGAAGAGAACAAATGATTGAGAATAGTTTCCAACAAGATGTGGAATAACTTATATATGGGGAAAAAATGAAATACCTTATAAATGGGGGGAAAATGAAGGTCATCCCAAAAGGGCACTTTAGGGTAGCAAAACGTACAGCCCCATAACTCGTTAAGAAATTTTATTGTGGCAGACTGACAAACTTAAGACTTGACTGAAAGTAATTGGCAATTTGGCACAGGCTTGACACCTTATATCTAGAAAATTCAAGTCCTACAATCACACAATATATTTGAAAGTACTTGGATTAGTATTGAAAAACAGGAAGAAAGTTGGTGTACCTTTCGAGGTTTAGATGACATTGATGTATCTTCTGCTTGTAAAGACCGCAGGTAAGCCATAATCAAGCAAATCACAGGGGACAGAAGAACCACACAGATTCCAAACTCAAACTGCAGGATTCAAACCTTGAATTTCAGCAGAATGGAAAAAGGGAAGGAAAAAAAAAAAAAAAACATTTGCGAGCAAGAACAATAATAAAAAGAGAAATTGCGCCCAACCTGTTGATGAATAGCATTTACAACTTTAATCACTCTAGGACGAGAAATGGCAACACACACTGTTTCTAGTATGAAGACGAGACTAAAAAGAGCTAATGCCCTCTCGGGAGTACCAGCTGCATAGTGCCAAAGCAATCTTAATAGTTGCAACCATTTTTCTAAACCCCGAAGCCGCAGTTCCTCAGACAGAGAAATTTGGTTGGGTAAAGCATTGTCAACACTATTGGAGTCAATGATAGTAATGTCGGTGTTATCACACTGATCTCTATCAGCATCCAAACTACTTCTTTGCAACAATGCCAGGATTTTTGGATCCAAACCTTTCTCCTTCAACATCATTGCAAAATTTGGATCCAAACCTTTATTCTGCAATAAGTTAGTCAATTCACGATCACCCTGTTTTGACCTCTTCTTAAGCATGGCTGCAATCCTTGGATCATTGAGTTTTTCCTGATGTACAAGAGCTAAATTAAGATCTGGAAGGTAATTCACTGAGGCTGACGTACTTGAATCATAGCCTTGACTTTCAAGGCCACCGCTGGAATAGCCCACCATAGAGTTGTGATCACAGCTCTTTTCAACAAAGGATGGGCCAACATCGGGATCTTGAACAACAGAGCGACAGGAACTACTTCGTAAAACTAAACTAGGCCTTCCACTATCCACACTCCTTTCACTGTTTATGCCCTCATGAGAGCTTGTGGTTCGGAGAAAAGTAGCATTATTCCAACCAACGGCTTCACCAGTGCAATTTCCGCCTCCGCCATTTCTGTTTATAGCTTCAACCCCATGTCCAAGATTACCAGCTTCAGCACTGCTACTGCGCTTCATACTTGAACCACATCCTTCAGAAGAACTTGATGAAGTATTATGCTCTTTTCGTCGAAATCCTTCCCTGAGACGAATAACTGTGCTCTGTAAGGCATCTCTTCTTTCAGCTGACGGATTTGTAACCAATAGATGACGACAGACAGCAGCTCCTAATAGCACAGATGCCATAACTAAATAACTTATACAATGTCCCAAATACCTGAAAACAAAAACAAAAAACAAAAAAAAAATCAAATTTGTGATAGAAGATAAACACAATTATTCAGAGCAAGATCATGAAAAATTCAAACAGAGGCGAACCAATAGTGTACGCCGAAGCATATAAGAAAGACACGAGATGCGCCAGCGATAAACAATGCAGCAATAGGACTTTTCAGAAGCCGGAAGCCAAACAAGCATGCTCCCATATTCCAATCTGCCCCAAAAATTGTAGTAAACATATTATATTGCTATATTAGATACATTCAAAGATAAGGCACTATATAAAGACCTAATGTTGGAAAAAAATTTACAAACACACCAAGGACAATTATTGCAGCTGAAGTAATGGCTCCCAACCAACGTGCCTCCTTTGCTGTCAAGCCATACATGACTGAGTACACAAGAAGCACAGATAGTGATCCAAAAATAGAGGGTCCCCAAGTGTGAAACCCTGCATATGTAAAAACCATAAAGATATAAAGTGGATCCCAAGCATGAGCAAGAAACGCTAAAGCATGTCGCATTTACAAGGACCCAAACATAAGCAAAATGAAAATAAATAGTATCATTAAACAATGAATCAAATTCCAAACAATCAAGGTATAATTAGTCCTGTAGTGATTTGGGGCCACATGAATCATCACAAGGAACCGTCCGGGGTAAAAAAAAAATAGAAAAGGAGGTGAGAAAGATAAGGAGAAAATCCAAGTTTAACTCTGAGATATTTCAATTAACATAACTCTACAATCTTTTTTCTTTCTAAAAAAATAAAAATAAAAATTGGGATGTTAATATCGGAGATTAACCTGGGCTCCCTCGAAAGATAAGTGATAAAATGAAAGTGAACAAAGAATGAGAAAGAACATAGTCAGCCAAAAGGGTAGTGCATAGTGAAAAACCCAAAAACAGGATAAGAAAAAAAAATAAAATTGGAGAAAGCTTATATAAAAGATCGCTAAGGGGATATTAATAGAAAGGAAAATAAGCGAGTAAAAAAAAGAAAAAAAAAAATTGTGAAAACTTTAACACAAGAAAACAAATAGAGTTTGCAAAACACAGTATTTAGGAGAAGGGAAAAAATCCTATCAATTTAAAATCATGACAAGTCCTCGCTGTAGATGATTTCTATCTATTTCGCCCTATCTAACGCCATATTTTCTTCAATCCCCAAAAAGGCTCATATTACTATCAATCATCCTCCTCCAAGTTTTTGAGTTCTTCCCCTACCCCTCAAGATCCAATCACTTTGCCACTCTTCTAACTTTCTTACCAGAGAGGGGGAGCCCCACTTGATCTTCATCTTTCATTGCCAAACCATCTTAAACAATTCTCCCTCATCTTGTTACCAATAGATGTAACCCTACTTTCTTCCTAATTATCTCATTACTTAATCCAATCCTTTCATCCAATGCAGCATACCTAGGTATAAA
The DNA here is from genome assembly GCF_001683475.1 of Chenopodium quinoa. Lineage (NCBI taxonomy): Eukaryota > Viridiplantae > Streptophyta > Magnoliopsida > Caryophyllales > Amaranthaceae > Chenopodium > Chenopodium quinoa. Next base: position 181,735 of record NW_018744334.1, on the reverse strand, counting down.
AAATAAAAATAAAAAAAAATAATAAAAAATAAAAAAAAGGCACTGTTGAGATGAAGCCCTCACTTTTTACGCATGTGGAAATGGAGAGAGGGTGAGGGCATCAGATAAAAATATACAAAGGTAGATCAGAAACACAATCCAGACCCCAGGTTGCAAAAATACATCCACAACAAATAGAAAGCATGGGAGCTTGCCTACTAGATTGACGGGGATATAATTCATTTGGATCAGGTGGTTCTGGCAAGCAAGTCACAGGTCCCACCTCAACACAATCAGAATAAGCATATTTATATGCTCTTCCTAACATATTTCATCCACATCTAAACCATTACCTGCAATTTGTACAGATAGAGAAGTGGATATAAATTAGAAATCTCAGCAACTTTAAATCAATAATTAATTAACGATACAAAGGCGGTGTCAGACATGGTTGCAGACATTACCATTAAATAGCATTCGGCAGATAAAGAGCATATTGATTGCTAAGGCAATAGCAGATACACCAAAAAAGAATCCAGAAGGAGAATATCGCTCTGATGCTCTAGAACCAGCTGTAAAATACACAGCACAGAGTTCATAGGCACAAAGCAATGCCACCGCAAAAAGAAGAAGGAAGGCGACAGCCCCTGTTAGCACAAATCCAATTGAAACAGTGTCGGTCAAAGTAGAATATTATTAGCTCACAACATGAAAAAAGAGTGAGTAAATAAACATGCAGATATAAAAGCAAAACCCACACCAGTTCACTGGAAGAAACCCAAAAAAAAATATTAAGATAAAACGCAAACTTTTTTGCTCACAACTCATCAGCTTGACAGCTTCAACATCACCTAGCTTCTTCTGTAGAAAACTGCACCATTTTTGCTATGGAGCAGTTCTTGTCTTTTAATAAGAAGAAATCAATATGTTAAGCCCCTTCATGAAACAAATGTGTTTTCAGTCTATTAAAGGTATGTACAGCAATTTCCTCCTCCAGCTATACATGTAATTACCTCCAAGCAATATATTCAGCCCTTTCATGAAACAAATGCATTTCAGTCTATTAAAAGTATACTCAGAAATTTCCTACTCCAGCTATACATGTAATCACCTCTAACCCTTTTCCAAACCTTGTGTGTTTTCGCAGATTTACTCAAGATTAACTTACACACACATGCACACACACATACACATACACATACACATACACATGCGCACGCGCGCGCACACACACATTTCCTAACTCGGCACTTTGTTCTTATTCACTCAGCCTTACAATCTAGTAATCTACCACTTTCCATACAAAAAACTTAAAACATTTTAAAGGGCATATTTGTTGTTCATAGACATAAGAACTTTGCACTTGTCATCCTTTGCAGGTGAGGATGAATTTAAGGCATATAAGAACATTAGAGAAGGATAAGGCAAAAGGCAATCATAAAATTGTGTACGACTTTATCTACAAAACAAGAAAGAGCAAGTGATCATCTATGTGAAAAACTTGGCATCAACAAGAACAACCCTTCTCAAAAAACAAAACAAAAAAGACCCCTCAAAGCTTGATCAAATGGTTTATTCATTTGACATACAAATCAAAACTGTCAAAGTAAATAGCTTCAAAACTCCGCAAACTAGAACGGTAGAACCACTTCATTGAAGTCACAAACACATTATAATCTTGATGAATCACTACTTGTTCCCTAAAGTAAACCTTGGATGCACCTAAGTTTAATTATCATTTAACATGAATTCCTGCAGGAAACAGGTTGTATAAGTTAAAGTATTCATTAGATGTAGGCAGCAATGATATAGAGTTCAACCACCTCCTAAGAGAGTTTGGTACAGTATTGGGCTTAGGATGGCACCATTTGATCTTTTTGTTTTGCCCCACTTCACCTCCCTACTTGTATGAGAATTTCTCTTTATGATTTTAGTCAAAGGGGATGATGAGGCCAATGTTTGTCAAGTAGCGCGCTTAGTAGGAAATATATCGGAGGTTGGATTAAGCATGTAAGGTAAAGTGACATCGAAAAGGTAATTGTTAAATTTGACAATAATAATTGAAGACATGCATGGAAAGTGTAGTTTAGAAGACATGAAGGGAAAAGAAAGAAAATTACTTGAGCTCTGCCAACGAGTTCTCCACCAAAGCATAATGGAGTAAAAAGCCAAAAGCAAAGCAGTTCCAGCCATTATGACAGCAAGGCCAATGATATCTCGGCCGGAAATAAGAATAAGCCAGGATCCCCAAGCAACAAGTAGCAAAAGAGGAGAAACAACAACGAACCAAGCAAAGAGAGTGAGTGCACCGCATATAATACCAAGTCGAGGCCCCTTGAAGAGATCTGGCCATTTTCTGGCAAAGATCCAACTGCATGGAAGAGAAGCAGGAATGAGGTTAGGGCTTAGGGTAATGAGATGATGTAAAAGTATGAAATTGAATACCTGTAGAGACGCCAAGGGCGCCAATTGACAGCCCAGAGAATGGAGAAAGATGAAGAACCGAGAAAAGCAAAAAGGGCAACCGATACAACACAAGCCAACACAATGTCATGCTGCTCGCCTTCCATGGCTTCGGCTCAGCTCTTCACCAACCTCCTCTTCTTCACCGACTACTTCATGCTCTGCCTCTGACTCCGCCTCTGACTCCGCTTCCGCCACCTCCACCTCCACCTCCACCACTCCACCTGTTTGGAATTTACAGGCCTAGACCTAGGGTTTCAGCATCACACAATTTGGGGAAATTAAATATTCAAGATGAACAAGGAATAACAATAATAATAATTTACGTATGAGAGAGTAGTTGAATACTTGAGTTCTCCTTCGGATTTTGGGTAAATTTGGGGCTACCCAGATTAAAACCCTACTGCTTCTTCTACAGAGACTACAGTGTTGTTGTGGAAACTGGAAAATAGGTAGTATTTGGTTTTTTTTAAAATAAAAAAAATATATATAAAACCGGGTTTTCAGAAACCGGGGACTGTGGGAGATTAATCCAAATTTGTAGTCGTAGATCTTTTCAACTCTTTTACTCCCATCTACTACCACTACTCTATTCTTTTTTTTTTTTTTTTTTTTGGGTTGATTTTGCTCTGTTTCAGGAACACATTCCTTTTCTTATAACTTGTAAACCTTTTTTTTTTTTTTTTTTTTTTTTTTTGGAAAAAACCTTTTAACCCAAATTTTTTTTTTTTTTTTTGAGGAAATAACCCAAATTCAATTATGGACTAATTGTACATTCTTTCAAATTTATTATTGGTAACATCAGTCAAAAAAAAAAAAAAATTTTAAAAAAAAATTGGTAACATCTATCTATCTATATATATAAACTATAGTAGCAACCGCTAACATCATATTTTTCTTAAACCGTACACATGTCGGACTGTGGTGCAATATTTTCCAGCCTAAATTGATCGCTGACATTATTTTTTTTTTTCATCTCTGATCTTATAGTTGATTGAATGAGGATGAGGTAGACTATTCTGGATTTAGTAACAATAACTCCATATTGTGCAACCTAAGCCAACACCTTCTTCAATATCAAAACTACAGTACTCCGTAACAAACGAAGCATAATTTACTCTCTCTATTATATAAAGGCAAAAGCTAACGAAGGGGCGTTCGATAAGCTAGCTAAAAATAGAAGGATTTAATTAAAATTTTATATTAATTACACTGATTGACGCATGATTTTGTCATGCTTTCCCAAATTAATGCCACTTTATGTAATATTTTAAATGCTTATCCAATGCCCCAAGAGCGTTCCTAAGCAACATACTTATAAAAATAATAATCTCATCATCAAATACGGTCTGCTATTTAATCCATGATTTCCACGGCTCTTCTCCTCTCTCCATTAAATCAATCTATTTTGTTCAGCATCTTATGGCTTACCCCTTTCTCTTCCATCTTCTCATTGCGAAAAAATGGAAACATTTTTTTTTTCTATAAATTCATTCTTATTAGTTTTAAATCTTTTGATGATTTTGTTTTACTGAGTACAAAATATATTACACATTTTGTAGGTTGTTCATTTATTTATAGGTTCGTTTGCCATTTTTTATGGGTAAAACTATCACAGTGATGGGACAACTTTAACGACGATGATTGTTGTTGAAGGTACGGTGGATACATGAAGGCAATCAAAATGTTTTGTATTAGTTACAAGTAAATAAATTGTATTTTGTAGGTGATAATGATAATTGTAGATTATAGAGGAGATGAACCTTGGCCTGACCTTGAAATTGGTAACTTTCCCTTTCCTTTATATTTTATTCTTCTTTGCTTATTTTAATTTATCTATTTTTTTTATGAATCAACATTTTATGTCGAGATTCACAACTATTTCTCAACTTGGTTTATTGAAATTTTAGAAAGTAGTTATTTACATTGCCTAATTTTTATACTATAACTGTTTTGTTTTATAAGGAAAAAAAAATAGTGAATGAAATCATTTTAGACATCTTGAGATGGAAAAAAAGTGGCAAATAAATGAAATTTGAGGTGGAGGACTAGGGGAGGGTAACCAACTAACCATCGGTGTATTGTGTATATGATGTTTTTAAAGCTCTAATATATTGTTAGAACTCTATCTATTATAGAACCCTCAAAATCAACTCGTATAAACAACATAACGAGTTGTTATACGAGTTGATTTTGAGGGTTTTTTTACTAATAAAACATATAATCATTTTTATTTGTAGCCATATCAATATATCATCAATTTTTTGGGGGAAAATAATACGAAATATTATAATACAATTAACATTTTATATGATGATTTAACTTTCTTTTTTTTTTGGGTGTTCAAAGAGCCACGAGAGCAGGGGGGAGAATCGACCCTATGTCCTCCTAGAATCGGGAGGAAAACTTTAACCACTTGATTTATTCCTCACTCTCTGATGATTTACTTTGTAACGAAGATAAGTATTTTTTTTTTTCGGAATAATTGATAGGTTTGGTTCCTCAAATTGGAATTTGTTTATTACATTTTTTTTATAAAAGTTTTATATATTACATTAGTTGTCGGTTGTGTGTAAAAATCTTAAAATCTTGGAGGATTAAAGTTTGCATCACATTTAAGCTTCTAAGGAGTCTCCAATGAAAGATTACATCTTTACATGGATATTTTCACGATTTAAGTCGACACTATATTGGATTAGATTTATTACTTTACAATAATTGTTGTTTTTTTTGTGTATAAGCTTATGATTTGTGTATACTATGACCTTTAAATATGTATTTTTTTATACGAAAATATTTAAATATATATTTAAAATCTTTCATTTTGGTCCATACTTAATCCATTGATATTGCAATCAAATCTATTGTTATTATCGTGCATCGCACGGGGATAATCAAGTAATACTACTAAAAGCGAATCTGACATGACACTTGTTATGCTCTAATTAAAAAAAAAAAATCCCGCCACTTTTACATTCTTTTTTTTTTTCCAAATTTTCATAAATAATAATTTATATATCTTATAATATGTAATCTTCAACTGGCAGCTATATACAAAGTATATTCTAAATGCATTCAATGAATATATGTATTTTAACATATTTTTTCTTATAATTTATATATATATTTTAACATAATAAAAATAGTTGTCCACAAATCATACATTTTTGTGACGCAAAACGAGGCACTTGTGTTATTTTTTTTATTGTTGATTATGTGCTCAATTCGGAATCTTAAGGACTAAAATCTCCCCTAAAACCTTAATCGAATATTTTTCAACACGTAAACCGATAAAAAAAGTTAAATCGGACTGCACTTTACAATCGATAAAAACTTTTAGGTTGCAATTTGCAAAATACTAACTTTAAATGGTTGCAATTGGCAGATTTTAGTTTTTTTTTTTAATATATTATTATTTCTCTTCTCTCACATACATTATATTACAGGAGTATTAAACAGTAAATTCTTATCTCTAATGTCTTTCTTTTAGAATTTTTTAGTACTTTAACTACTTCATGTCCTCTTATTTTATTTATGTCAATTAAATTGCCTAAAATTATGTGTTGCTTAAAGTGTAACACTTACAAAAACACCAATAGTGAAAGTTATTTTTTTTTTAAAAAGTAAAATTAACAAAACGTGTATAGCGCTAACTTCTATGGTCTGTTCACATTTACTGAACTGAACTGAACTGATTGGATCTGAACTGAACTGAACTGATTGGAGCTGAACTGAACTGATTGGAACTGAACTGAACTGGACTGAACTGAACTGAATTGAACTGAAATGCATATTTTATGAGAGAGGAAAATTAAGAGTTGAACTGAACTTATTGGAGCTAAACTGAACTGAACTGAACTAAACTGATTAGAGCTGAACTGAACTAAAATTAAGTAAATGTGAACATGCCCTTTTATATCATAATACAGAGATATTTAGTTTCTCCGTAGTACAAACCTATTCCTCCACTCTGCTTTACTTGCAACATTAAGATTTTGACATTATACATGCTCTCTCTTATAACGATATATTGTGCTTTACAAAAAAAGAAAAAAATAGTTATGTGGGAATTTATTACAATCGTCTAAATTTGTACTCCCTCTATTTTGTATTAATCGTAACACTTTCTATTACATTCATTTTATAATAACTGCAATAATTTATTTTCTTTGGTAAGTACCAATACTATTTTATTAATTCTCTCTCCAACCAACCCTCGCTTACACTACTTTTTTCACTATTTCTTTCCCCAACTAACAATTAAATATAACTCCACTAACTATACTTTATAGTACTTTGTACTTTTCTAGTAGATAACATTTTCTCTTTACCCACACTATAGATTTTATCATTACAAATGGAGGGAATACCTTTTTTCTAATCTACTTGTTATACTTTTGAGAGTGATAGGGATACACTTAATGAAAATCAACTTAATTAATAATGTAACGAAGAGTCAAAGTGATTAAAAACAAAAAGGAAGGATGTGGAAGTAATTACTGAACAATTAACTATACTGATACAATTACAAAAATATTTACTGAACAACTAATACAAATACAAAAATATTTACTGAACAACTGATACTAACAACTGATAAGTATAGTATTATACAAAATTTCTCACACTTTTTGGTCATCTTAAACAACTGATAAGTATTGTACAAATATTTACAAAATAATTGTAAATATTTGTATAATACTTAAAATTGTCAAACATCAACTAATAAAAAAAAACCTAATTAACTATACTTATATATGTACTAACCTAGCTTCATGTTTGTATATGTGGAAGAAGGTCAGTTATCTATTCCCTTAGGAATTTAGAGTAACTCCAATGGTTGTACCCAAAGACTTGCTTGCAATTTTATAAATCTCTAGCTACTAGTTTGACCATTGGAGTCATAAAATACAATTAACTTGGCTAAGCAAATTAGCTTAAAACTTGTTTGCTTGAGAAAAATACAACAAGCTAATTTGCTTGAGAAAAAAGTTTTCAAAATTTTTGGAGATCAAGTGAAGTGAACGGGGCATTAGTATTATTTTACAGATTTGTATTTGGATATCCCTTATTAAAACTTGTTTTTCCTAAATTTAACTAGTCTTAAACTCTTAACTTAACTAGACTTATACCAATTAGACTTTAAGGGAAAAAAGAGTGAAACGAGCCCTTAGTGTTAAATCACATATTGTATTGCTTCAAATGAAGTTTTGGAGTCTGATTGCCAAACTCTCATCACAAGGATTTTGAAAGTAGTAGTATATTTGTCTAATTTTGACGGAGTCTTGGAGGATATCTGTCTATTAGTTGTGAGTTTAAGTCTTTAATTTAATCTCATGTTAAAAGGGATGGAAATTATGTATCCCATCACCTTGCAAACCAATGTCATTGGGTATAGAACAAGTTTGGGTTAATCATTGCTCCGAGGTGATTAACCCTTATGTGCAATACATTTTGTCCCTTAATTAATGCATTAGCTAGCTTCCCCTAAAAAAAAAGTTTTTATTAAGATGATTAATGATCGGATGTGATGTAATTAGTTCAATGGTGTTAAGTACTTTTTTTTGAAATTTTAGAATTTAATAAGTGTTGTTTGAATATCTTTTATTAATGAATTTTTTTTTGTCAAAAAAAAATGATGACGTGGAATACAATAATTTTATGTACAATACAAATATACATCATATTTTTACACTACTACTCTAAGAATGTACTTTCCTTGCTCTAAGCCTCTAACCTTCATGTGATTATAAAAAACTTTATTTATTCAACAAGCGTGAATGAAAATTATTTGTTATTCTAACCAAACAGTGACAATAAATCATATGACTAATATATAAAGCTAAACTTTTAGTAAGACCACAAGACATCGACACTTGACATTTCAATTTTTTGTCAAATGTCAGGTGTCGTGCCCATTGGATATATTTAGATAGACTTCATAGGATAAAAAAAAATAGTTTAAAATTCTATTTTCAATGAAATTTGGATATAATTTTAGGATAAAATTGTTAGTTGAGAGTTTTTTTTTCCGAAAAATTAACACTATTTCATATGTATAATTGAATGATAATTTTATTCAAAAAAAAGAATTCTAAAAAAATACCAATATTATAATTAGGCATGACAACGGGTTGAACTCGGAGCGGATTATGCTAAATCCGACTCCGACCCGACAGGAAGTCGGAGGTTAAATCCGACTCCAACATCTGATTCCGACATCAATATCCGACCTCTGACTCCAACTCCGATCCGACCCGATTCCGAGTTTTTTTTTTTCATTATTCAATATACTTTAAGATGTTGGGCTATTTGGGCCTTTACAACCCACACCCAATTCCACCATGACCCACACAAAATCCACTATTTATTGGAGTCGGATAATCCGTTAAAGTCGGACATTTGTCAGAGTCGGATTTTTTTCTCGGATTTTTTGTAGGATCCGACTCCGACCCTCCTCTGACTCGGAGTCGGATTATTTTAATGGAGTTTAACTTGGATTACTTTTTTTTCTCGGACTCAGAGCGGATATTTTACCTCTGATCGGGGAGGAGTAGGTTCGGATCCGGACTAGATTGCCATCCCTAATTATAATTAGTCATTTACATGCCTGCTTCAGAGTTTTAATCGTCACAAAAGCACGTATATATATACCTAAATAATTTTGTATTGGATATAAATTTTGAAATATGATATATAGATTAAAAATTTATCTCAAAAATTAATAAAGAACCCATATAAACAATATTAATCAAACTCATTATAATCATCATAATTTTGAAAACTAATAGCAAAAAGATGAGGTCCAAATTTATCGCATGGCATAAATCAATTGGTTTATCTGACCATCATCAACCATGGGCCAGCTTTTAATGAAAAGTTGTTTTATTTACAATAACGATAAAAAAAAATGGCATGTCTCAAAGATAAACTTGTATTTTTTGGAAATTTTGGGAAAAAAGGGACAATGAATGATCCCTTAACATATTATTATATGTATTATACACTAATGTTCAATTACTTTTCATTTTGGATTGTTTTGTAATCTATTTATAACTAGGATCTTGCTAACGAGCGCCCCGGGGCGTTAGATAAAGATAAATTATATTGGTTGAAATGGTATTAAGTTAGGATTTCATGACAAAATCACGCATCGTTCAGTGTAATTAATGTTAATTTACTCTAATATTTGCACTTTAATTCTAATATTTGCACTCTAACGCCCTGGGGGCGCTCATTAGTTTTTGTCTTATAACTAATATTAAAGTAGCATCTGCTGACGTCATCTTCTTTCCAAATTGTACACATATTACCTTATCATGGAAAAAATTCCCGCCTAAATCAATAATTGACGTAATAATTTTTTTTTATTTTTTATGGGAACTTTCGTCTTTGAATTTGGCCAATTAAATGGACATATGGCTAATTTTAAATCTACATAATTAATTGTACTACGTATTAAGCAATATTGGAGAAGTCTCTGCCACCTTCTCCCAAACTGTGTTAAGTTCTTTCATGTTTCCAACACCTTCCCCCTCTTTCACTCCATTATCAAGTTAAAAAAAATTATCTACTACGTAAGTACGTATATACATAATTGGCATTAACTTCAATCCATTTATTTTTTAATATGAATTATCATTTTATATAATTAAGAAAAGTAACAACTAAATTTATATTTTATTTTGCACTTCATTCTAATTAGTTTTTAATACGAATTATGTATAATTGATTTTAATTTTTTTTAAAAAAAATTTGCAGGCCAGGGGTTCATTAACTTATAGTTCTCCAAATTCTAAAGTTGTTGAGGTATGCTTTAAATTACAATTCTTAATTTATTTTCCATTTTTGATAATTGTCTTTGCTAATTTTAAGTGTATGCTAATATATCCCTACATAAGATTCTACAAACACATATCCTTCATCCAATGACTTCAATTCATTGACGTTTCATCATTTTACCGTTTCATTCTTCCAAAATCACTTTTAAAGCGTACAAATAGTTATGAAATATATTTGAAATGTTAAAAAAACACAAACGAAGCGTAATAGAACACAAAATGAACAACTCAAGTATTTGGAACTTTAAAAGCAACAAAAACACCTAAAAAACAACTATAAAACTAGCGTAAACGTGTTTATAAATCATCCATAGTACATCCATTTATTCTACACACATAACAATTCGCTTTTTTTTTTATTATTATTATTATTTATTTATTTATTAATTATTCATATGTTATTGTAACGAGATCTCAACTATTGTGAGGTTCATTTTCTAATCATCATGGCACATTTGTATTATGCATGTACTGTAATCTCTTCTCTTTATCTTTTTCTCTCTATCTATCTATAATAACACACTTTAAAATAGGGTGAGAGCCTCATAGGTCATTAGAATTTAGTGAGTCATCTTTAAAAAAGGAAGTAATATGTAAAAGTAATTTAAGTTAAATACTTCCTCCATTTTTAAATATTTGTTCCATTTTTCCAGTACGGAGTTTTAGGAGAAATTAGATATTGTAATAAAACATAGAGGTAGTGGGGTAGGTAGAAGAATAAAAAATTGTAAAAAGTAAAAGTATTGGATTAGTTGGAAGAAAGAGACCAAAACATTACTATCTTCGTTTCATAATGTTAGAGCACTCTCACTCATGGTCAAAAATATGCCCATGAGGAGAAATTCAAGGTAAAAAACCAAAAACATGTATCCCACTCATGGGCAAAAAAATAAATGCCCATGAGGAAAATCAGAAATGCCCAAGGTCATGGCATTTTTGTAATGCTACAGTAACTTGTGTAGCCCACTAATTAAATCTAAAAATAGTTATTTTGACCAATTTAACGTATTTAAAAACAAAAATAAAAATGATCAATGTTCATAATTTATTTTTATCTATAAGTAGACACCCATTTTGTTATATTTTTGTGCACTTTGAAAAATCACATTTTTCTACTTAATTCGTTATTATTAAAAATTTTACTTTTGTTGTGGGTTTATTTTAGCCCATGAGTGTGTGAGGACTTGTATAAAAAAAACGCCCATGGAAAAAAGTGGAAAAGAGGAGTGAGAAAGTGGGTAGCGAGAGAATGGCATTTTATTTTTTTGACCATGAGTGAGAGTGGTCTTAGGCCCTGTTTTCTTCACCTTAAGAAAATAATATTAAGTAAAAATAATTTCATTTCAGTAAAAATAAGTTCAGTTCAGTAAAATTAATTTCAGTTCAGTAAAAATAAGTTCAGTTTAGCAAAATTCAGTTTTATTAAAGAAAAATTATAATAGAAAATCAGTAAAAATAATTTCAGTTCAGCAAAAATAATTTCAATTCAGTAAAATTAATTTAATTTCAATAAAAATAATTTAAGTTCAGCAAAATTAAGGTGATGAGAACGGGACCTTAGTCTCATATTGAATCAATCACAAAAAAAATAAGAAAAGAAGAATATTTGGAATCTAACATGAAAGTACAAAATAATTCATAATTAGTTTACCTTATTTAAGTTTTTTTGATTTTTTTGGGGGAAGCATAAGTCATAATTGCATTTCAAGGAAAAGATTCTCTTACTTAGAGTCATGTCATCAATCCACAACCAATTAATTAAAAAAAAAAATTAAGTTAAAAATGAGACATATTCAATATGGGTAGATGTTCTTGAAACGTCCAAAATAGTATATGGGACAAACATTATAAAACAGAGCGAATAAAAAATATGGTTAATGGTGGATCCATTAAGTGAGAGAAATTAATTACTACCTCCGTCCCCGAAAAAACGACCCATTTGGCCTAATTTTAGTCCCAAAAAGAAAGACGCATTTGCATTAAAACACCCGCCAATTTGCAACAATATTTGTGCAAAATTAGCTTCCCCATATAAAAATTTGATTTTCCATGTAATTCTATTACTTTCTCTCTCTATTTTTTTTACAAACCACATGTAAATTTATCTTTTCAATATACTTTACTTCTTTTTATTTAACTTTCTTAATACCCGCGTAATCAACCTAAATGGGTCGTTCTTTTGGGGACAGAGGGAGTAAATATTTTACAAGTTTTCCGAATAAGGAAATGGAGCAAGTATTTAAAAACAATCTGAAAAGGAAAGTGGAGCAAGTATTAAAAAAAACAGAGGGAGTAAAATTCAATAATTATAAAGAAGAAATATACTTCGTAATACCCTTATTGTTCTAGAATACATGACACAGTCAACATTGTACAAATGTCAATGCACTAGTTTGACTTTATTTTTGTATAATTAAATATTAATAAAAACTATTTTAAAATTATGATTAAGTACTATGAAACTTTACATTAAAAGTGTCCTTTAGGACTTTTTCAAAAAAAATAAAAATAAATTAATACCTATCTAACAACATCATATAACTAATATAAAACTAAATATTTTGCCAGGTTACAAGACAACGACACTTGGCGTACCAACTTTTCGCCAAGTGTCGCGCCACGTAGGATAGACTTAAATAGACTTTAAAAGATAAAAAATTTAATTTAAAATTTTATTTGGATAGAGTATTAGGATAAAATTGCTAGTTTAAAGTTAGATTATAATTCAAAGCGTAAAACATCCATTTATAAGGTATACTAATCGGCTAAAATAATATGAGTACTTTACAATTTAATAAAGTTTATTACTATGTAGACCCATCAATTAGTGTCGGGTCACGAGTCATCTCGAATTGGGTCACTTCAGGTTATGAGTCAAGAAATGTTTAACTCTTGCCCAAAGTTTTAGGTTCGTATCAACCCAACACGCTTTGAACATTTATTTCATTTAATTTATTTTTTGTTATTTTTTTTAGTGTATTAAATCGAACATTTCCACCAACATTATTATTAGTCATTACATGCATATTAGATAGCAAATCGTCATAAAAGCACATCCAATTCCTAACTAATTTGTATCAATGATGTATTTTTAAATTTGATATATAATTTAAAAATTTATCTTACAATTCAATAAACAACCCGGGTATCGCACGGGGCACAAAACTAGTATTTCAAATGTTTTTATTATGTTAGTAAAAAATTATGGTCAATGCATAAATAGTGAAAAAAGTCTAACATTTCATAATGTGGGACAAATCTCATATATTATTATTATTATTATTTTTTTTTTTTTTTTTTTTTGGTGAATGAGAGGGGCTAAAAAAGAGAAAGACACACACAAACAGAAGCAAACTAAAGAAACAAACCAAACGAAAAAAAAAAAAAAAAAACTAAAACAAGACACTATCAGCAGGGCAGCAGGCTACACTTCACTGGAAGAGAGGTCCATCATGGCCAAGCAACACCCCTAAGATCCTTTAATAAAACAGCACGAAGGTCACTAAGAACCGCCTCAAACAACACTAGCTTCTCCGATGAAGAAACCCCAAAATTCGCTTAACTTTTATATATTGTGGGAGAAGGGAGTTGAGAATTTATAAAATAAGTTCCAATCGGTTAATTTTTTTTTTTCAAAAAATTTATTTCAGTAAAAATTTGTGTATTAAACCGGACCTTTACTAGCCTATTTGAAATTATACAGAAAATATGGGTAAAAAAAAAAAAAAACCGAAGGCCGAGTTGAACCAAACAAAACATTGGAAGGGGTGGAGGTTTGGATTCTTCGCAAACAAAAAAGAGACGTAAAGGACGGTAGGCCCAATGCGACGACTGCCGACTGGAAAGTGGTGTCATCCATTCACATGCGCTCCATTACCATTCGTCTGCTTATTCACTAGTCACTCATAACCACTTATATATAATAATTTTTTTTTTGAAAATAAAAGAATATGAATTAAAAAAATAAAGATGAATTTGATAAAGGATAACAAGCATTTTTTTAAAAAAAGCATTTAAAAAAAAAACCCCAAAATTAATGGGTAGTAGTAGTATATTTTTTCTTTTTTTTTTTTTGAAAGTGAAAAAGTAGTACTTTGTATATTTTTTTTTTTAAAAACCCACCCCCATTTTAACAACAATCTAAAGCAAACTTTATTGACAAATGGGCAGCAATTTTTCCCAAACCCCAAAAGAAAAAGGTCGCTCCAAAAGAGAGAATGGAAAAGTAAATTGAAAAGAATATATTAACAAAGAAACAAACACTTAAAAAGAGGATTGACTGCGAATCTAAAAAACCCAATCTATGGATTGCTACTTACTACAAATTGATTACAAATACTATGAACTACTAGCATTGAAAACAGACCAGCTCCTTGAGAGTTCAGTGAAAAGAAACAAAGGCTGCATCCTCCCCGTTACACTTACATGGAGGAGAAGTTTCAAAACCAATACCAGTTGCAATGAAAAATAAATTACACAATCACGTCATATTCAATAACTACAACCAAAAACCAAACTCTACATGCACCACTGACCACCCTACATTGATGGAATGGGACGGAAAAAAAAAAAGGGATAGAGAGAAAGAGAAGAGATTACGGTACAAGCGCCAAGATCGATCGAATATTACAGAATAACAATATGATGAGAGAAGGGGGCCAATCCCTTTGGGGTGCCTCTGCCTCCGCAATGTTTTTTTTTTTTTTTTTTTGGTGGGGGGGGGGATTAATTGATTTTAGGGTTAATAATATTGTACTCTACTCTGCAGTATTTTTGGTAATGTTCTATTAGACGCTAAGGGCATTTGGAATTTTTGCCAGGACCTCCATAATAAAAGTAATGACCCCAATCACCGTTATTGCCGGTTTGAACATCATAACAGTTGGACTGCTCGGTGAAGGTACCAATATCTTTGGGAGCCTTGAGGTTGTTAGATTCATCAACCACCTGTATGTTTCTAAAGTAACTTGCTTTGCCAAAACCTTCCTCTGGAAAACGGCCGCTCCCCATTTGAGTGGATGTATGCTGCCCATCTGGTTCGGAGTTTACGACTTCCCCTCCCCATTCTATCATTGAAGCACTATCCGCCAAGTACGAGAACAAGAATGATGGCCAATACCCCAGTACATAGTC
Organism: Chenopodium quinoa; assembly: GCF_001683475.1. Lineage (NCBI taxonomy): Eukaryota > Viridiplantae > Streptophyta > Magnoliopsida > Caryophyllales > Amaranthaceae > Chenopodium > Chenopodium quinoa. Next base: position 166,319 of record NW_018744334.1, on the reverse strand, counting down.
GTTTCCAAACTGCATCCACCAATTCCCTTCCTTTGGATCCTAGAACCAACATATATCCATTAAGCCGAATTCCGTCATAATTGATACACAATATAATATAATATAATAATACAGCTAACGCTACGAGTATTATGGTAATGGTAATTTCATATGCCTTCATGGTCAACATCAAATCAAATAAAGTAGAGAGCTAGTCCTCCTAACCAATAACACAGGGAAAGCAAAGACAATATATGGTGGTAGTTCCTCTTAGCATGGCCACCCCACTCCCACCCAACCACCCACCCATTAGTCCCACCATTTCCTTCAAAACTGAGAGGGCACCACAGGCAAAAATATAGTAAGTCAAAAGAGAACTTGGATTGTTTTACAACTCCCATTATTCACAGTTAACAATGCATGTGATCATCTTTTGTCCTCATTTTTGGATCAAAACTCAAAAGGCTAATATGAATAGCTTTTCATTGTCCTCATTCTTGATTGACATGAGAGAGGACAATTAGGAGTGGTGGCGGGGGTCCCACACAGGGAAAAAATTATATAAATGGCCCCAGTTGTATTTTAAAACAGAAGGCCATTTTTAATAATATTTACTCCATAAACATTAGGAAATCAATATGAAAGATTCTCACTACTATATTTCTTACTCCTTCGCATCTGATCCACAGACCACAGCCTTGTCCCTTTCTCGCTCTCCTTAATATCTTCATTATTTAATAGTAACACGTATAAATGATTAATTTTTCCATTAATCCTAAAATAATACTTAAGGACACCAACACCCTTTTTTCCCTTCATCTATAATTAAAGACGGAATAACTCTTTAATTGGAAAAATGGAAAGCCATTGGAACTGCCTCCTTTATGACATCAAAAGCCATTGATTTCTTAGAATTTCATAATAAAAACTACTACTCAGACAGTAACGAGTCCATGCTAAATTATTGCTACCATGTAAAGGTATAAGTAAACAGTAATAAAAACTCCTACTCAGATAGTAATGAGTCCATGCTAAATTATCGCTACCATGTAAAGGTAAGTAAACAGTATGAGCATATCACAACTAATAAGAGATTGAGTGGAGATTTTGGAATTTACCTTCCAGACGAGGATACTGATGTCATATTGGGAACTACGGAACCCAGAGACAGGTGAGATGCTTGCGCCCATTGCTATCTCGCTGTTAATTTGTATGAATCCTGAGCATAGGAGGTTGTAGCAACCTGTGGCCTGATATGCGTCACTCTGAATAATTTTAATTTTTTAAGAATAGAAAAGTTAGTTTATATGGAGCACTTAGCATGGATTAGGGAAGTATACAATATGTAATACAATGCCCTAGCAAATCACAATTAGACAATAACAAATTAGTACTGGTACAAGAATTGAAGGTGAAGGTGAAGGTGAAGGTGAAGCTTGCAAGCAGGGAGGGAGTGACTAGTGAGAAAAAGGTTTTACCGTCCAGTATGTGAAAAGCCTGGTGTTGTTATCTCCGTAAAGATCAGGGCTCACCTATTTCCACAACCATTCACACAACATAAGAAAAAGGTTGAAAGAAACAGTGTTGAGGATCTAATTAAAGGTGATTCATATAATGGATACCTGCCAACCAGCTTCAATACTATTAAGATCTTCACCAAAGGAGCCTCCCAAAATCCAGATTTGAGACAAGCTAAACTCATTGGGCTGCTGAATTTTAGGTTCCCAAACGTTTATGGTTGCCTTTGCACCGTAATACTTGTCTCCTTCAACATATGCAATAGCATGCTGTTAACCAAGTCAAATGAAAATTAAGAATTAAGAAATAAAATGAATATACTAGTATTTATTTAAGAAAAAAGAGTGCAATGTAGACATATAAGAATAGCAGCAGTACTAGAATTAAAAAGGAAGGAAGGAAGGAAGAAGAGACCTGATGGCCGCTTTCGTTGACAAGGTCGGGATCTGGAGACCTGGGCTTGGCAAAGCGGTGATACTTCTTCCTTCCATATCTCTTAACAGAACTGGCCCTTAATACATCATCCTCCTTGGTTCTCCTAATGGGGATAGTACCCTCAGGACATTTACCACTGGCGTGCCACAGCTGAGTGATTGGATTGCTTCGCGGTTCAGTTCTAGAATTAATATTGACCTTGCTCTCACTAAAAAGCCCTTCAGGATGGTAATTAGGCCTCATCTGTAATAAACCCAACAACAACCGCACAGTGAACAACACAAACCAAAAGATAAACAACCGCACAGTGAACATCACGACCCCGTATATAAATAAAGGGGGAGAAATGTAACATACCTGAATGGTATGGTTCTTGAGGAAAGGATGATCAAAGGCTGGCTGATGATTCATGTGAACACAGTCAATGATATCACCATCTGGGCTCTGCAAATTGCAACACATGCACCCTTCATCAATTTTTCACACATTATGCTCAACCATTTACTATACTAAATCGTCAATAATTCCATATTACAACTATGGCAGTGAAAATAGATGAGAACCAAATCACTGTACTGAGGAAATTTTTTTTAGACCTGAAAGCCTAACAATTCAACGAATATTATTTTCTTTGGGTGGAAAAGGGTTAGAAAGAGAAAAAAAAAAAAAAAAAAAAAAAGGACCAAGCAGAAAAGGCGTTTCATTTTCGGCATTTCAAAATATTCCTCATAAAACAAGACACCATAAATAAAATTTAAAATCCATAGCTGTTTGCAGCAAACAGCTGCATCTACAAGAGTATTTTCCCAACATTTGTTTTGTTATTAAAAAAAAAAAAAAAAAAACGGTTAACACATTAATCCACTTAAGAGAGTAGATTATCCCAACAAAAATAAATAAATTAACTGATTAAATTATTTCCCTCAAAAAAAAATGATTAAATATATAAGAAAAAAATTAACAGCACTAAAATGTAAAAAAAAAAAAAAAAGAGAGAGAAAAAACCTGAATGGTTTTGACAGGAGGTTTATTCAACCGGTTGAGATGCTTCTGGACCTGAAATTTCTGGCGAGAAGATGAATGCAATCTGGCTGCAGAAACTAGAGAAATGTAAAGACACAGCCACAACAACGCAAGTCTGCCTAATTTAACACCCATTCTCATCACTGCTAAAATCAGTTTTGCTGAGGCTTGAGGAGAGAGAGAGATCGATTCCCAGGTAATCAGTCACCCATTAAAAATGGGGAAATCTACAGTTAGATTTGAATTGCAAAAGAAACGGCTTAGCACATCCAAACCAACCTCCCCAATTCAACGCTGCTTCCCTGTCTCGAACCCCACCCGTCTTCTTTCTCTCTCCTCTCTCTTTTTTGGGAGTCACCTTTTTTGAGGGTAAGAGAGAGAAACTGAGCGAGTGTGTGTTTTTGAGTGTGTGCGTGAGAAATAGAGAGAGAGAGAGAGACAGTGTGGAGGTGGGGGATTTTACACTGGTTTTTTTTTCTGGTTTCCACAAAACTCCAATTAACGGATGTCCTTTTCTATTCCCTCTATTTACTTCAATTTTATTGCCATACCCCATCGTCCCACGGATTTTTTTTCACTCACGTATGTAATCCTGGGCACCGTACCTGGCCGGGCCGTCGCGGGCCGTGCCTAACGGGCCACGGGCTGGTTCGTGCCGTGCCGGTCGTGTCGGCGGGCCCAGGATTTCGTGCCGTGCCGTGCCGGCCATTTTCACAGGCCAGCCCACGGCACGGCACGGCCCTCGTGCCTGGCGGGCTCGTGCCGTGTCGGCCACGTGCCGGCCTGCGGGCTGGTGCAGTTTTCAAATAATTTTTTTTTTAATTTTTTTTTTTTTAATTTTTTTTTTAATTTTTTTTTTATATGACAACATTATAAATTAATAAGTTTATAATGTATATAAGTTATAAAATTATAATTATAAGTTTTATAAGGTAACTTATAAGTTTATAACTTATAAGTTATTAAGTTATGAATTTTATAATTATAAGTTGAATATTTATGTTTTATAATTTGTATATTCAATATTTATATTTATATATTTACTTTATACTATTACTTTAAAATTTAATGTTTATGATTTATTAGTAATTGGTATAATTTTATTTTTTTTTAATATGAATTTACAAATTGTAACAAAACGGGGAAAAAAGGCAAATTGGACTTTGGATGTAAATAATGCGTACTTTATATTATTATTACTTGAGTTGAGAAAATTGTACAATGATAACAATGATAAAAATCATACAATGATGGTATTAAACAAAAATTGGAAAATGATAAAATTGAAAATTTTAAAATCGTACAATATACAATAATTGTCTATTCTTCTTCTCCTTCTTCTTGCTCGTCTTCGTCTTCGTCTTCGCCTTCGCCTTCAAGGTCATCGGCTAGTTGCATAGATTGGGAACTAGCCGAACCCGAACCGGAAGCGGAGGTTCCTTCTTCGTTGTCGTTGTGGTCGTAAGAACGGTCTTGTGAGCGATTTTCCGCATCCAACCAATCTTTGAAACACACGCACATTTCTAGTGTTTCGGGTTTTAGACTTGTTCTTCTATCGTCTAAAACCCTTCCGGATGCGCTGAAAGCTCGTTAGGAGGCGACGGAGGAAACTTGAATAGCAAGAATGTCTCGTGTCATTGCCGCCAAAGTTGGATGCTTCGAGCTTTGTTGTTTCCACCATGCAAGGAGGTCGAGGCTGTTTATCTCATCGTCGTCCATGCCTTTGGTGAAGTCGTAACTCAGGTACATCTGCAACTCCGAGACGTCGCTTTGCGTTCTCCTGATTGATAAATCACCTGAAAACCTTGAAATCAAGTTAGTAGCTTGTGAAAATAAATGTTTGGCCTTCTTACTTACGTTTTTGGATGGTTGGGAAGGCCCTGAGCGAGGAACGGTGCCATATTTGGCTTCATAGACTCTATATAAAGCAAAAAACCGATCCTTCACATTAGTCTTATAGTTTTCTACATCATCGTCAAGAAACATGCATTGAAAGTAAATGTCAACTAACATAAATGTGTTTTCATACTTTTGCCTAGGATCTAATATGGAAGCAAAAATATAAATCAAAGGAATCTCTCTATAATATTTACGCCACTTTTTTCCATTGCTGGAAGATACTGATCATAATCACTTTGATGGCGATGATCAGCGAAAAGTTGGGTGAGTAAGCATGCATTAGAAAGAAAGTTTTGAGCACAAGGATTGTAAACAGTAGAAAAACAATACGTCATGTTATATAATAACTGTAAAAATTGCATATATCTTTAACAGTTATTCCAATCATCATCATACAAAGCATTTTGTGGAAATTTTTGGTTGTAAAATAATGTTAACGGGCCCTTGTACTCAATTGCCTTTGTTAACATGTCATAGGTGGAATTCCACCTAGTTGGGCAATCGGTTCTAATTTTTATTACCCTTATCTTTTGTTGTTTTAGAAAACTCTTCCATTCTTGGTATCTCATGTTAGAGCTATTAATAGACATAATAACATCTCTGATTTTGTTGTAGTATGGGCCAATTGCCCGAACTTCATCCTGTACACATAAGTTAAGTACATGGCAAACACATCTAGTATGAAGAGCTTCACCGTCTAATAGTACATCGGTTAAGTTTTGTTTGATAAAATTAGTTGTGTATGTCATAGAGGTTGCATTATCAAAAGTCATAGACATCATTTTATCTCGAAGGTTGTATTCGTCTATTGCTTGCATTAAATGGTGAGCAATGTTAATGCCGGTGTGTGGGTATTCCAGCATTTTGAAATGTATTATTCTTTTTTGTAACATCCATTGATCATCTACCCAATGGCAAGTCACACATAAATAGTGATATTTATAACCACTATCCCAAGAATCGGCTGTTAAAGATACTCTACAGTTAAGGTTACTCAATTCGGCTTGTAACCGGACTTTGTACTCTAGGAAATTTTTCATTGCGGCGGAACGAACGGTTTTCCTAGAGATTCTTTTATGTTGGGGTTGTAGTGCTTTGTTAATGTAGGTGTTGAATGCGTCACTTTCCGAGAAAAGAAAAGGTTGTTCGGCGTGTTACTATCATTTTTCCTAGTTCATCCCTATCCCTCTCATAGTTGTATGTAAAGCCGTATGGATGGAATTGGGAAATTTTGGGCTGGGTTGGATCACTAGCTGGTTTTGCACAAGCTTTCATGTGTCTAGATAAGTGTCCCGTCCCGTTTTTGGTAACTGCCGTGAATACACTATTACATGTTTTACATTTTGCCCATTGTTCACCATCTTTACTTAGGACAAAATAACGCCATACCTCACTCCTTCGGTTTTTCAAAAGTAGCATCTCAGTTTCGGTTAACCATTCATGATGTGTGTGATGGTTAGTAGTGAGACTAGTGGGAGTGGCAGTAGAAGGGGTAGAACCGGAGGGAATTCGGGTACTTTCTTGGCTACCTTGGCTAGAACAATAGTTTTGTTGATCACCGATATAATTAGGTGGAAATTGGTATGGTGGTAGTGGAAATTGGTTTAGTGGTGGTGCTGGAAATCCCGACGTATTATATGGCTCATAGCCCGGGGGAAGTAAATGGGGTCATTGGTTTGACTCGTAATTTGGGGGCTCGTTGTATTTGGTGGTTCCCTAGAACTACTACTACGGATAAGTCGGCCTTTCCCCCTAGACCTAGATGATGGGTTGTTCGATGCCATAATTAACAATTAATTTTTTAATAAAAAGTGGTTAACTATAATAATAATAATTAATAACAACAATTTTAACAATAAAAATATCAATAATATTAATTAATAACAACAACTATAACAATAACAATAACAACAAAAATAAATAATAACAACAATTGTAACAATAATAATAATTAATAACAACAATTATAACAACAACAATAACAATTAACAACAATAATAATTAAACAAGATTATTCTAATAATAACAATAAAACAATAATAAATTTAAGATTAGTTTAGATCTTACAACCGTGCTTCAACGCTCCACTAATTACGATTACGAACTTTTTAATTTTTTCCGATATTAGGAAAATAATTAGAGAACTTAAGAGAATAATTAGAGAATTTAAGAAAATAAGGATTATTAGAGATTTAGAGAATATAAGAGATAAGAAAAAGAGATTGTGATTTTGTGATTTGGGAATGAAATGGAGGTGAGTATTTATAGAATTTTTGGGGAGCAAATTGGCAAAAAACTAGCCGTTTTTTAGCCGTTTTTTTTGGCTTATTAGAGCTAGAATAAACGGTAACATTACCGTTGGCCCGCGGGCCGTGCCTGGGAATTCTCAACCCTGTCCGTGGCACGGCCCGTGGCACGGGAGTTGAACTTCGTGCCGTGCCGTGCTTGAATTCGGGCCGTGCCGGGCTGCGTCGAACGGCGGGCCGTGCCGGGCGGCACGCGGGCCAACTCGGCCCGTGCCCAGGTTTACACGTATGGCTTAATTTTTAAATGTAGAGTAACTTAAGTTCATAGCTTCTTATCAAAAAAAAAAAAAAAAAAAACACTTAAGTTCATAGCTTGCTTGGTCCTAACTTAGAGTTTGTTCTTTTCAACTTATTTCACTTCACATTTAATTTAATAAATTTAGTTAGTTAAAACAAGGCCTTACTCTTTTATTATTATTATTATTATTATTATTATTATTATTATTATTATTATTATTATTATTATTATTATTATTATTATTATTATTATTATTATTATTATTATTATTATTATTATTATTATTATTATTATTATTATTATTATTATTATTATTATTATTATTATTATTATTATTATTATTATTACTCAGTCCTACTCCTACACTCTCACGATTTCACAACTATTCGTCATACGTTTATTTTCAGTTCAGTTTCAGCTCAATTCAGCTCAGTTCTGCTGATTTTAGTCTATTAGAACAAGCCCTTAGTCTTTAATTTTGGAATTTTTTGACTTTTTTTTCCTGGAAATAAAAATTGTCGAAATGTTTCTTATGGTCTCTAATACCCTCTGGGAGTCCAATTGGTTGGGAGGAACTCTCCAATTTACCTTTAAACGACCAATTTACCGATCTACAACTTGCACCGATTTCATTAATTCAAGCCTACCACGAACATTTATGACAACATATAATAATCATATATGATTCCAAACGGCATTATATGACTCCGAGATGTATCCCCTAAAATCCCAAGCCTTTTCGACACCAGGCCCCAAAACCTTCAAAATTTCTCAAAAAACGTGGATATTAGTCTTCAATTTTGGAATTTTTTAACTTTTTTTTTGTCTGGAAATAAAAATTGCCGAAATGTTTACCATGGTCTCTAATACCCTCTTGGAGTCCAATTTATTGGGTGGAACCATCCCATTTTCCTTTGAACGGCCAATTTACTAATTTACAACTTGCATCGATTTTATTAATTCAAGCCTACCACGAACATTTATGACAACATATAATGATCATATATGGTTCCAAACAACATTATATGTATACGAGATGTATCCCCTAATATCACAAGCCCTTTCGAAACGGGACTCGAACCTCCAAAATTTCTCAAAAAACGTGGATATTAGCTTTCAATTTTGGAATTTTTTTTACTTTTTTCATCCGGAAAAAAAATTGCCGAAATGTTTACTTTTTTACCATAGTTCCTAATACCCTCTTGGAGACCAATTGGTTAGGTGGAACCATCCAATTTTCCTTTGAACGACCAATTTATAGATTTACAACTTGCACCGATTTCATTAATTCAAGCCTACCACGAACATTTATGACAACATATGATGATCATATATGGTTCCAAACGACATTATATGACTCCGAGATGTATCCCCTAAAATCTCAAGCTTTTTCGATTCCAGGCCCCGAAACCTCCAAAATTTCTCAAAATGTGTGGATATTAGGGCATATTCTCAGACGTTTATTTTCAGTTTAGTACAGTTCAGCTCAGCTCAGCTCAGTTCAGTTCAGCTGATTTCAGTGTATTAGAACAAGTCCTTAGTTTTCTATCATCCAACCCACTTTGGACTAATGCAAATTTTATGCCACAACACCTAAAAGGGCTAAAACCATACTCTGTCTTTGTCGTTGAATTATTACATCGTTAAAATTTTCAAGGTTAAATTTCACAATTTATATATATATATATATATATATATATATATATATATATATATATATAATATCAACCTCAATAAGTTAAACATTTTTAAAACAAATTTTAAAAAATAAATAAAGATGTCATTCGATATTTGGAGAAGTGTTTCTTTGTTGTTGTTGTTGTTGTTGTTGTTGTTGTTGTTGTTGTTGAAGGAAGTGTAATGTGACCGCAAGAGCAAAGCCAAGTATTAAACTATAGGGAGGCCGAGATTTATTAAATAAAATATTATTCATGGCATAATATTTTCTTTTGTGGTATTCACTATATTATAAAATAGATTTGACTATATTATACGAAGTATAAGACAATAAAAATATTTCATCAAAATAATCAACATTACAACCTATGAGGTCTTGTCTTATTGGTTAAAGTGAATGATTTGTGTACGATAATATAGGATGTAGGATTTATTTCCTCCTTTGTCCTCCCCGTTTATATTTTGTATTGCTCTTATAGTTCATTTGCACAACAATAAATAAAATAGAATAATAATGTAGTAGATGCAAACTTTGGAATGAAGGATCGTAATAAAATCCTTAATATTCCGCTACCTAATGCTGTAGTTTGTGATAGGTGATTTTGGTGGCCAACTTCGGATGGCTTGTTCACTGTTCGATCAGCCTATCGGCTTGGCAGGCTAGGGTGTACAAATGCATGGAGATTATAATATGTACGGGGGAAGATGATCACTTCTAGAAAACAGCGTGATTACGACGGAAAAAATCCGACGGAAATTCCGTCGGAACCGGTTGTCGCAATACACTTTGTAGGAAAATTAACATTTTCCGACGAAATTTCCGTCGGAACCACTTTTCCGACGGAAATCGGTCCGTCGAAAGAGGTTTTTCGGTACGACAAAGTCCGTCGGAAATTTCCGACAGACTGTAATCCGTCGGAAATTCCCGACGGGAATTCAGTCGGAAACTCCAAGGAAAAAAGTAAGAAAAAACACCGCACCACCGCTTCCAGCCACCGCCGCCACTACGTTTAACCAATTCACTCGCCTTGACCCCACCTCTCGCACCTCCTCATGCCACCTTAAACCGAACTCACCCACCACCTAAACCCTCCAGTCGCACCACCTTAACTCGAACCCACCCACCATTTTAACCCACCAGTCGCACGCACCCACAACCTTAAGCCACGAGTCGCACCCACCCACAACCTTAACCCACCAATCGTACCCACCTAACCCGAACCACCCACCCACCAACGCACCCACGTAACCCTGAGGTCCCTAACCCACCAAACTACCACTACAAGAAAATAACATTTTCATAGCGATTATTTTAACCTTTAGTATCTATTGTAATTGCAACAAAAAGCTTTCCCAACGAATGGTCATTCGATACATTATCCCCCGTTGCCTTAGCCTTCAGTAGTGGTTTTCAATATCGTTGGGGTTGGCCTCAATAATCGATACGAATGTTTAACTCATTTTCTTCAAAAAAAAAAACATGCGTATGATCTTTACAAGATTCGAACATGCAACCTCAAACTCTTATATTAAATGTTTCACCAATAAGCTATGACATATTTTATTTTATGTATTCTTTGTCAAACAATATTTATATATCTAGTGTTGAAAAGGCTTTTCGTATCGATTTTTAGGATTTAGTGGCGATTGTAAATGATACGATTTCTCAAAATTATATAAATGTGTAAAAATAGTGTGGATATGTATTATTATGATTTCCATTTCGATTTTATATGAGAAAACCATGGCGATTGTAAAATGATACGAATTCCTTAATTATTTCATAAACATACTAGCATATTGTAGCTAATGTACAATCGCTACGAAAAGACAATTTTCTTGTAGTGTACCTCAGATCTACCATCTAAACCCACCTAATCCGAACCCACCCACCTTAAACCACCCAACTAACCAAGATCTATCACCTAAACCCACCCAAATAAAATAAAGAACTACCACCATAACGCTCCATATTCCGACCAAACTACCTACCAATAACTACCGCCCAAAACCACAACCAAACCCAAAATTCGAATTAAAAAAAAAAAGAAAAGAAAACATACCTTTAAAATCGAATTTTGCTTTGAATGTCACCTCAAATTTGGTTTAATATGGCCAAATTTGACCATAAAACTCTAGATCTAGAGGTTTAATGGTCAAATTTGACCCAAATAACCATTAATTTTTTGAGAACACCAGACCTCCACTATTATTTTGACCCAAACTCTTGTCGCCGACAAAGAAAAGAAAGAAAGGAAAGGGGAAAACGAAATAGAAGATAAAGAAAGTAGGAGAAGTGGAGAGAGAAGGAGAAGAAAGGAGGAGCAGGAACGAATGGGAAAAGGAGAAGAGGAGAGAGAAGTAAGGGAGGCGGAAATAAGATGGAGTAGGGTTTGGTGAAAAGAGTTTTATTTTTTTAAAAAAAAATTACATTCCGACGCAAAAATCCGTCGGAATTTTCCGACGGACTATAAATCCGTCGGAATTTTCTGACGGACTATAAATCCGTCGGAAACTATAAATTCCGACGGAATATCACATATATTCCGACGGATTTTCGACGGAATTTTTTTATTCGTCGGAAATATCTGACGGAAAATAAATCCGTCGGAAATATCGATTTTTCCGATGGAATTTCATGTCCGTCGAAACCAGTCCGTCTCAATTTGCCTGTTTTCTAGTAGTGGATATCAAGAAAGTAGTATGGGGGTTGAAAGGTCCACCAAAATTATGTCATTTCTTGTGAAAGGAGTGCAAATACTCTTTGGGGGCAATGGATGCCCTATTCTCGAGGCACATTCGTAACTCTTTTATTTGCACGGTCTGTGGGAATGGAATGGAGACAGTATGCTTCTTCTATTTGGCAGCAAAGCAGTTTGAGGGATCTTATTAATATGCTCTTAAGGCTTCGTTCAGAGAGCTCTTCCAATGTGTTCCTGGTAAGATAGATAACAAACAACTTTAATTTTCTCATGCCTAGTGTGGGATGCGTGGTCTTGCAGAAATAAGGTGTTTTTTTATGGTGTAAAGAATCTGAACGGTGTTGGCAATGCAACTAGGTATGTGTGTATGTGTGAGGGTTATGTCACTTACAACGCAAAGGTAAGGGGGAATGTGGGTGCGTCTGTTGTTCCGTCAAGTATGATTTGGAGTGCTCCTACTCTCCCAGGAGTGGTTGTGTAAAGGTGAACTTTGGTGCATATGTGCCTACAAATGGTACATTTAGATTGAGGGTGGTGGTAAGAGACGACTAGGGAACTTTAGACACCCATTTGTGTCTCCCCAAAACCAAACCCAGTGATGAGTACCTTTCGCGTCGAATCATAATCGAATAAAGTGAAAGTGTGGAAAGTTTAGTGTTGCGGATAGTTTTAATTTATTTTCTTTTCTCTCTGTTTTTGAAAACTTATTTTAAGAAAACAGCCAATCCAGTTTGGTTGGACCATGATATGGGTCCAATAATAGTGTAGTTGGATGGGCTTGACAAGAGCTTTCCAACGATATATTATAAGCCCAATTCCGATGAATATTGAGGAAGTTATGGCCAATTTACCAAACTGGGCCCGGTTTGAACCTTATATGCGGTCCAATGATCTAGAGGAGGGCCTAATATGATTTATCATTCCTAATGCAATTAGGAATGGTTTTAGTCTTCTAGATTCTTCTAGAAGGTTCTTTTCATTCCTAATTCAATTAGCATTGATAAATTGACTTTTGTTGACTTTTCAGAGTTTTAATTAAAATCAAAAAGCATTTTCGAGGAAAAGATACGATTTTATCCTCCAATACGGCAAACTTATCTGATTTTCGAAAACGCGTCAAAAACAGGCCTGGCGCCTGACTCCAGGCATTGGCGCCTGGAACCAGGCCTAGCACCTGGCGCCAACCATTGGCGCCTGGTGCTAGCCATTGGCGCCTGGCGCCAATAAGCTGGTGCTGGCGCCAGCTCTGTTTTGCGTGCGCCAATCTCGTTTTACGTGCGCCAAGTGCTCTGTTTTGATATTTTATCTTTTTGGCTTATTTCTCTATAAATAACGTATTAAAAACTCCGTTTTCATTCACCAATTCTCACGAATTCACCTACAATCAGTTTTCATTCGCAATCATTAATTCTCTCTTAATCATTCACCAATTCTCATCAAGTTTTCTTGATTATTTCATCTCTCTCTCTCTCTCTTTTTTAAAATTGCTTTTCACACACAAAATTCCGCATTCACAAGATCTAGAAACACCTAGCCATGTTCGAAGTTGTCTTCGCCCTAGACGTGAAAGGTTTAATTTCTGAGGGTTTGGTCCCAAATCTCTATTTCAATTATTTAATTTAATTGTTTGATTATTATTTTCCTTGAAGTTACTAACGCGTGTATTTTGTTATTAGAAAGAGGTACGAGGCATCAAAGTAAGTACTTTAATTGATTTATTGATGTTATGATGTAGAAGTCATCCTTAGATTATTATGGTATTCCTAGTATCATGTCTAGGGTAATATCAAATATATTAAATATGATTCCTGCGATACTTCCTATGTTCTTCCTAATATTTATGATTGTTAGTATCATCTTAGGGTTAAAGATTTGATTTTTATTGCTTAGTGACATGCTAGGATTTGTTATTAATCTTGTTAGTATCATGCCTAGGATCTTGTCATGATCATGCTTTAATACTACTACTACTTACGATTGTTATAATTTTTGTGATGATGATTATTATTTATGATTATAATTTTATTGTCATGATATTTATTATTATGTTGCTTGATATTATTTTATTATTTATTGCTTAATCACACCTTTTTATGCATGTTTAAAGGGAATTTGTACTTGTTTCGGGGATTTTTGTCCCTTGGGAGAGTTACAACACTGAGACTGGATTCAACAAAGGACGACTGTACCTGCAAAGCAAACGGACCGCCGAATGGTCGGTGGTCCGCCTCCGAAGATTAAGTTAGTAAGCGTTCGGTAATAAAACGTGCGGAAGTAAAGTTATCTGCTCGGATTCCAAGCTCAGGTAAGTGCTGTCTGTTCTTTGAAAATGACAACTCTGTAGTAAGTGACGTATTGTCTCGTACTGCGTATATCTCTCTGCCGTCATAAATGTAAGAATGTTCCTATTTATAGGGTCCTTTTGGAAAGTGTGCCCTCCCTAGGATCTGGTGACCTAGGAATTAGGTCACGCCGAAAAACGGCGCCTCAAGGTTTGGGCCCTTGAAGGCCGCCATTCCAGAGGCAATGCCTGAGTGACACGTGTCATTGAGCCCAAAAGGCCTTTGGGCACCTTTTTGGGTGACACGCATCGCCGTCTGAATGGTCCATGCTGGATCATCAGTCTGTTTAGGGCAGAAGAATGTCCGCCCTCCACGTGTCATCATCTCATAGGTCCAAATGGAACCTTTACTGAGGACACGTGGCGTTTTCTGATTGGACCACCTGGTCGGGTAAAAATACCCAAATCAGTACTTGTAATCATACTTAATATGATAATTAATAATCTTGTTAGGGTTAATTTGATTATGATTTCAAGTGATCGACAATAATAGATTTATTTGTGCATTAAATTCAACCAACATAGATAAACAGGTTTAGGGTTAAACCTATTGATTGCATGTTAATTGAAAAGCGCACATGAATACGATCAGAATAAAGTAGAGGCCTATTATTAGGGCAGGTTCAATCTCTTTTAGGTTGGATTTGTACCTTCATCCCCGAACCCTTATTTGGTTCTAGACCTTATGGAGTTGACGATCTCTTGGATCGTTAAGGGGTGTAACCTTCACCCTGTGAACGGTTTACAAGTTCCTAAAACTTGTTGGCGACTCTTTTGCTCTATCTTCTTCCCTTTTGGACGCCACCGTACTTTAGTGTATGATCACACTGGGGTTCAAGCTAGGGGATTAACGCTTGAAATCTATTCCCCACAAGAACTTTTTTGCTTGTTGAGGTGAGGTATACTAGGCCAGTTTGGTCGTCTGAAGTTGCAGAAGCTATAGCTGCTCGTTATGGAGTTGAACTTGTGAGACAGATGGGATATGAGAAGGTGGTGCTTGAGGGTGATGCTATCAATGTTGTCAAAGCTATCAAGTGCAAGCAAGAGTGTCTAGCCCCTATTTATCTCCTGTACGAGGATATTCATAGGATGTCAAGTTTTTTTTTTCGTTTTTTAGTTGTAATCATTTTAGGAGGGCAGGAAATACAGCTGCTCATTATATGGCTAGATGGAATCCGAGTAATAATACCGAACGTATATGTATGAGATTATTCCCCCAAAGCTTTCAAACTTTGGCGGAACTTAATCTTTCATAATATTTTCCCGCAATTTTCGAAAAAAAAAAATGTTAGTCACGCAACAATTTACTAATTTAATAAAAGAAAATTTAACAACAACAAACTAACCTTTGCTTCATTTTCCCAAAATAAATAAACCTTTAAATCTTATAAAAATAAATACAAGTTTGTATTTTTTTTTCCCATATTAAACCAAGTAGATCACTTGACCCGATCGGGCGCGCCTTTCCTTGATAGCCTTCATGCGTGCAGCCGCCCGATCGGGCGTATGCTTGCCCGATCGGGCCCGATCTTCATCTTCCAGGCTTGGACTTCGACTGGGCTAGATTTCTCGGCCCAATCCATATTTCCTCTCGGGTCTCGAATACATGGTCCAATTGCCTCGCGATCCAAATAACCGAGCCCTTAATCACCGGCTCGATGGCTCTAGCCGGCCTTGGGCTCCAAAAGTGGTCGTGTTCCTCCAATGCTCGTAGTCGCTTCATAAAAATCCCGGGAAAATGCTCAAAAGGTGCAATTCCCTGCAAAACTTAACCAAAACTACGAAAACACTAGAAAACACATATTAGTAATAAAAGTGGCCCTAAAGGGCCAAAAACACTACTAATTATGACCAAGGGACGGGGGTAAAACACTATATAAAATAGACATATCAAACTCCCCCAAGCCAAACCTTTGCTTGTCCCTAAGCAAAGAGCTCATCAATGAACATATAAAACATACTTCACCCCAATCAACAAATCAAAAGCAACCGATTCAAGGTAAAATTAAACAAACATGCTTCAACGTCAATCAATCTTATTCATCTAATCACCCTTCCTCCCCAACAATTGTCAAGTAGAGCAAACCACAAGAGCATATAGAATTCAAGACTAGTGCTCACACACTCGACTCTCATTTATGTGGCGAGTAAAGAATGTACTCGATCGCTCTCCACCCAACCCCTTTAATGTGAACAATGCCCTCCCAACTCACACTCTCGTGTGTATAAAAACATTGAACGCTCATCCTACTAGTCGACTCGAAATATGTCAAGTCATAACTTGCATTGAAAAACAACACTTTCACATTTACATAACTTCTATGCACAAGGTCGGAAGGTCTTTTAAGCTTGTAATGTAAGGCTAGGGTAAAGGTAGGATAAATTTGGGATTATGTGAGAGAAAAGCTATGCATTAAGGGAGTCAAATCCTAATAAATCCATGATAAAAAAATAATGACCATACACATCTCCAACATAACCAACTCCAAACAAAAATCCACCAAATATACTCCAAACAATAAAACAATCCCAACACTCACAATTTCACTCATAAAAATATGATGATGTAGAACAAGAGTGAATAACAAACTTTGAACTCATAACTTGAAATATTTACATTGAAACTCAACTTTTTTTTTCCTTTCTTTTGATTAACCTTCACTTAGAACATTTGAACATCAAGCATTTTTTTCCTCTTTTTTCTTAGAAGTTCTTTTTCTTTTTTTTCAAATTTCTCACTTTTTTTTTGAACTTCCTTTTTTTTCATCACACTTTTACTTTTCTCAAATATATACAACTTTTAAACTCATAAAAACAAAAATATGATCAAAACAAATTACTTCTCAAAACCCACCCAAATTGTGCAAATAAAGTGCACACTACAAACTCCCTCACCTCACTCACTAATAGCTCCCCCAAGCCAAGCTTGGGACTAGTAACCAATGGGGCAATTAAGGCTTGTAATGTGGCTATAAACAATGAAAGGGCACAAGCAACAACATGGGTGACAAGAAGGGAACAAATGTATCTAAATACTCTAAAGGCTACCTAAAAGAATGAATGCCTTCGTCCTCCTCATGTGCATAATAAAAAGTCATGAAACACTACTCATAGTTGCAAATCAACACTCAAATTCATTGACATACCAGGAATTATGGAACTATCACACATTTCCTAACCAAATCAACTAGTCAAGCACTATATTCACAAGTAGTTGGGCAAAATTGACGCATGTTTAGGAGTCCAAACAATTAGACTTCAAATCATGACCAACAAATCCACAATATTCATCATCAAATACCAAGAATCAAAATAATTTTCTCAAGTATGAGGCACAGGGAAGTATGATTTACAATTCATTGGAACGTATTTTTGAATTTTTTTATTTTTAAATTTTTTTTGTATTTTTCAAATATAAGAAAGCATTAAAAAACTACACTAGGAAAGCAAATAAAAACTATACTAGAAAGCAAATAAAGAGAGAAAAGGAAGAGAATTTCCAAGTGAAAGAACACCCCCCCAAGCCAAATCAAGCAATGCCCTCATTGACTTGGGAGAGTAGCCTACTCTTCATCCTCATCCATCCTAGAGTACCCCCCACAGTGGCTAGAGCCGGCTCCTCCGTGGCTAGAGCCACCACCACCATACCCCGAACCACCGGCATGGTAGTTGGGGTCTACATTCCCACCCATACCCCCATATCCGTGGACCGAAGAGTAGTCCACATAAGTACCATAAGCACCGGGGTGAGAATACCCTCCTTGGGGGTATTGGAACCAATCGGGAGTAAGGGAATCGGGAGGAATAGCCCCCGACGGGCATAATCATCATACATTGGGTAAAGGCCCCTTCCAAGGTTCCTCTCAATAAGACCAACCCTCCCATCTAGGGTGCTTAACCTAGAGTCTAGGTTTTGCATCATGCCCTCAACCCTCCCTGCCCCGTCTCAATGTGGTCTAGTTGGCTCCTAAAAGCCGAAAAGTCATATGGGGAATTTGGGTCGACATTGTAATCGACCGAGGAAGTGGGCATGCCGTAGGTGAAAGGTGGGGGTGGTTGGTAGTGGGGTGAGTGGTGAATGGGGGATTGATGAATGGGGGATTGGTGAGGTTGTGGTGAGGGTGAGGAGGTTGAACCTCACCTTGACCATCTAGCTCGAAAGTGTAAGAGGGCTTCCCCCTCTCAAATTTGGTCAAGGCGGGGTTGGGTAAAGTAAAGGCTTGGTCCCTCCTACCCGATTGTCGGTGGACAATCCACCAAGTATCACTCCCCACCGGTTGTACCCAATTCAAGCTCCCTAAATAGGGTAGGTCCATTAGGTTCAATCCCACAACTTTCCTATGGCCATCGGGGTTCCAACCTAAATGTTTCCTAACTATATGGGTCACTAACCCCCCAAAGTAAATAGGTGCTCTAGACCTACTAGCCTCGGCCGCGTTGGACGCCCTTTGGAAATGATTGGCTATCCTATGGGGTATGTTTAATTTTTCAGCATTAGGAATTATATAGGAAGCCAATAATTTCAATTCATCCCTCCGAACATTTGCCAGTTCATGCCTCCCAAAAATGGTGAGGCCGACAAATCTTTGCCAAAGTTTGGGGACGGGATGTTGAATCCACGTCCCTTTGGCATGTTGGAGGTTCACCAAATCCTCCCCTGTTAACCTCTTATAGACCAAGGCGGTGTGGTCTTGAGAGGGTTCAATAGGCTTGTCCGATTTCAAGTCAAACAACTTACCAAATTCTTTCAAAGTTAGTCTCACATTGTTGTTTAACAATCGAAATTGGACATGAGTGATAAGTGCATTCATTTTGATAACATTAAAACTTGATATAAATTCCAATGTTAAATAATCATAAGTGTCATGGCACATTTGAAACAAACCACTCATGCCTATGCCCTTAAACAATTTTTCTACGTATTTATCAAGACTTAGCCTAGCAAGAGTAGGATGATGAATGAAACGGGTAGAAATTACCTGACGATCGATGAGGTTTATCATCCGAACCCGTTGCTCCTCCGAGGTGATTACAACCTCCTCCCATCTCGGAATTTGAAGGTCCGGGTTGATTGTTGGTTGTGGTGCACTGGAGCTCTCACCCCTTTGATTTCTTGAACGCTTGGAGGCCATTATCTTTGAAAATAGTAGAAAATTTGAGGTTTCTCTCTCTTAGGGTTTGGGAAAAATTGAGAGAAAATTGGGGAAAATTAGTATAAAGTGTAGAGGAAGGTGAGGGGAGATGGAATATGTAAAAAATTTTGATTTTGGATGGAAGAATTGAAGAAGATCTTGGATTGAAGTGTAAGTTTAAGGTTTGAAAATGGAGGTTTTAGAGAGAGAAAGTGAATGAAGAAGATGAAATAAGGAGGAAATGAGGAAAGAAAGAAGAGAAAAGAAAATAAGGGGGGGGGGGGTCGGCCTGATGGCGCGCCCGATCGGGCGAGCCTCGCCCGATCGGGCGAAAGTGCGAACACCCAAAACTCAAGTTGCGCGCCCGATCAGGCGAGCTCTGCCCGATCGGGCGCGAACGCGAACGAATTTTTGGCCTTTTTTTTTCGCCCGAAATTTCTTTTTCTTTTACTCGATTTTCCAAAAAAATTGCCCGATCGGGCGAAAATAGCCCCTGAATCCAACTTAGCTTGCGCGCCCGATCGGGCTGTTTCGCCCGATCGGGCCCGAAAGAGCCTTATTCTCCGATTTCGTTTCTTCTTCAAAAATTTTCTAAGTCTTTATACTTGTCAAATGCATACCTGTACAACAACACTTAAAACTGGTGAAATATCACTTTCCTCGCCTCTCCAAAAAAAAAAAAAGTAAAAAAAAAAAATAAAATAAGAAAAATTGAGGAAAAGGAAAACTAGCCTAGAAAGCATGAAATACGGGTTGCCTCCCGCTAAGCGCTGGTTTATCTAGGTCCCGCACGACCTTCTCACCACCTTGAAACTCATGTTGGAAGTGGAGTTAGGAGAGTCTCCTCCACATCTCTCATGGTAGCACCTTCATGATACAATTTCAACCTTTGGCCATTCACCTTGAATTCTTCACCTTTGTCATTCACCAGCTCTACCGAACCAAATTTGTTCACCTTTGTGACAGTGAAGGGACCGGACCATCTGGACTTCAACTTTCCTGGGAAAATCTTCAATCTAGAATTAAAGAGAAGAACCTTATCGCCCGGTTCAAACTCTCTTGGTAAGATCCTCTTGTCGTGCCACTTCTTGGTCTTATCCTTGTAGATTTGCGCACTATCATATGCCGACAATCTAAACTCATCCAACTCATTGAGTTGGAGGAGTCTCTTCTTACCCGCGGCCTTAGAATCCATATTAAGCTCTTTGATCGCCCAAAAGGCTTTGTACTCCAATTCTACGGGAAGATGACATGCCTTACCATAAACCAATCTATAAGGTGAAGTACCGATCGGTGTTTTAAATGTTGTTCGGTATGCCCAAAGTGTGTCATCAAGCTTCATGCTCCAATCTTTCCTTGACTTGGCTACAACCTTTTCTAGGATCGCCTTGATTTCCCTGTTCGAGACCTCAACTTGACCACTAGTTTGAGGGTGGTAACTAAGCCCTGTTCTGTGATATACGCCATACTTCTTGAGGAGGTTATCCAATTGTCTTTCATGGAAGTGGGTACCCCCATCACTAACAATAGCGTGTGGAACACCAAACCTGGGAAATATGATCTTCTTGAAGAGCTTAATGACTACCTTGGAGTCATTTGTTGGTGAAGCTATGGCTTCTACCCACTTGGACACATAATCGACGGCTACAAGTATGTAACAATTCCCATTGGAAGATGGGAACGACCCCATATAATCGATACCCCAAACATCGAATATTTCAACTTCGAGAATCCCAGTTTGGGGCATCTCATGCCTCCGCGAAATGTTGCCAGTCCTCTGGCAAGAGTCACAAGCCTGCACAAAAGTGTTAGCATCTTTAAACATAGTAGGCCAAAAGAAGCCTAACTCATTAATCTTAGCCACCGTTTTAGTGGGGCCATGATGTCCACCATATGGTGAAGTATGACAACTGGTAAGGACGCCGTGAACCTCCCATTCGGGAACACACCTGCGAAATAATCCATCTGCACACTCACGAAACAAAAAAGGGTCATCCCAAAAATAATGTTTAACATCATAAAGGAATTTCTTTTTCTGTTGGTAGGACAAGTCAGGAGGTAGAGTACCACCCACTATATAATTAGCAAAATCGGCGTACCAAGGGTGATTCTCTACAACTGCATACAGGTTGTCATTAGGGAAAGAATCATCTATAGGTAAAGAATCCTTACCCTCATCATACCTGATACGTGACAAGTGGTCTGCCACTACGTTCTCTGCTCCCTTTTTATCTTTTATTTCAATGTTGAAATCTTGGAGCAAGAGAACCCAACGGAGTAGCCTTGGATTTGATTCCGCTTTGGCTATCAAGTATTTCAATGCTGCATGATCAGTAAAAACAATAACTTTAGAACCAACTAGATATGATCTAAATTTTTCTAAAGCATAGATAACAGCAAGAAACTCCTTTTCTGTGGTGGCATAGTTGACTTGGGCTTCATCTAAGGTTTTTCTAGCATAATAAATAGCATGCAAAACCTTATCCTTCCTCTGTCCGAGCACGACTCCTAGTGCAAAGTCACTTGCGTCACACATGATCTCGAAAGGGAGGTTCCAATCGGGAGCACATATGATGGGTGCCGATATCAAAGCCTGCTTAATCCTGTGAAAAGCCTCAAGACACTCGTCAATAAAAATAAATGGGGCATCCTTGAGCAAAAGTTGTGTCAGTGGTTTAGCAATTTTAGAAAAATCTTTGATAAAGCGGCGATAAAACCCCGCATGACCCAAGAAGCTTCTAACTCCCTTAACATTGACTGGGGGAGGTAATTGCTCAATCACTGATATTTTAGCTTTGTCTACTTGTATGCCCTTATCAGATATAATATGACCAAGGACTACTCCCTCTGTCACCATAAAGTGACATTTCTCCCAATTAAGTACTAAGTTGCACTCCTCACATCTTTTCAAAATTTTAGCGAGATTAATTAAGCATGAATCAAATGAAGAACCATATACGCTAAAATCATCCATAAAGACCTCCATAATAGACTCTATGAAATCAGAAAAAATGCTCATCATGCAACGTTGAAAGGTAGCAGGTGCATTACATAAACCAAAGGGCATTCTACGATATGCAAAAGTGCCATAAGGGCATGTAAAGGTGGTCTTTTCCTGATCTTCGGGGTGAATCGGAATTTGGAAAAATCCCGAATACTCGTCCAAATAGCAAAAGAATTTGGGATTAGCTAACCTCTCAAGCATTTGGTCAATAAAGGGGAGAGGGAAGTGATCCTTTTTAGTGGCGGTATTTAGTCTACGATAGTCTATGCACATACGCCACCCTGTTACAGTTCTAGTGGGAATTAATTCATTTTTATCATTAGTTATCACAGTCATCCCACCCTTCTTCGGTACTACCTGCACAGGACTTACCCACTTGGAGTCAAAAATAGGATAGATGATACCTGCATCAAGTAATTTCATCACCTCTTTCTTGACTACTTCCTGCATGTTTGGATTTAATCTTCGTTGGGGTTGAATGCAGGGCTTGTAATTTTCCTCTAGATGAATCCTGTGCATGCAAAAATCGGGGCTAATACCCTTGAGATCATCAATACTGTACCCTATAGCCTTCTTATGGGTTTTGAGGACCCCTAGAAGTTGGGAAGATTGTAGGTCAGTGAGTGCAGTAGTGATGATCACGGGGTGTAGTTCCTGCTCATCTAGAAAAACATATTTTAAATGAGAAGGGAGAGGTTTTAGCTCAGGTTTCTTGACCTCTGCAGGTTTTGATTCCTGAACTAAATTTACTACCTTCATTGTCTCCTTGGGGCTTAACTCTTCTAAGGAAAGAGCTTTTTCAATACTTTGACCTCATTACCCCAAATGCTTGCATTGTCGCTAGATAAATTCCCGCAGAGAACTTCCTCCAAGGGATCCTTCGCAAGGACCTGTGGTAAGCTATCAACACAAATATCGTCCATTATATCAATTGTATCAATATAACAACAATTTTCCTCTAACATAGGCCCTTTCAAAACCTTCCCTAAATTAAAGGTTATCGTCACCTATAGAAAGGGTTAGTTTACCATTTTTCACATCAATAATAGCTCCTGTAGTGTGGAGGAAAGGCCTACCTAATATAATGGGTATTTGTGTGTCCTCTGCTATATCTAAAACAACAAAATCAACAGGAAAAAATTTACCAACTCTGACAGGTACGTCCTCTAAAATACCTAAGGGATATTTTACCGAACGATCTGCCATTTGCAAAGTTATATTAGTAATTTTTAATCCCCCCATATTTAATTTAGCACATATAGATGATGGCATGACACTAACACTATCACCTAGATCACATAAAGCTTTGTCAATAAAAACATTCCAAATGTGACAAGGGATAGAAAAACTGCCGGGATCCTTTAATTTAGGAGGTGATTTATTTTGCAAATAAGCGCTGCACTCCTCTGTGAAAACTACAGTTTCTACTTCATTAAAGGCCCTTTTCATAGTCAGAATGTCTTTCATGAATTTAGCATAAGCAAGTACTTGAGTGATTAAATCAGTGAAAGGAACTGTTACCTGCAGGTTTTTCACAACCTCTAAAAACTTACCGAATTGTTTATCAAGCTTACTCTTCAGTTGTTTATTAGGGAATGGAAGCTTGATAACTGGGCTTTGCACAACTCCTCCCTTATCCTGCAATTTACCCTGCACAGAAACATTAGTAGGGTTAGTATCTTTTTGTAGCCCTGCAGGGCTAGCAGGATTACCGTTTGGTATAGAGGAATCTAGATCAGGAACTGGTCCATCTTCCTTTGGCATGGGAGGTCCATCATAATGTGAACCACTCCTTAGAGTGATCGCATTAGCATGATCTGTAGGATGGATAGGTTGTGATGGTAGAGCTCCCTGCTGACGGGATTGTAGGGTAGATGAAAGTTGTGCAATTTGATTGTCCATGATTTTATTATGGGCTAGAATAGAATCAATTTGCGCATCCCTACTCTCCATGTGCTTTTGCATATTAGCTAGCATCGCTCTAATTTCTGTCATGGCAGGGTCGGAAGATGATGAGGGTGATGCTTGGCTTTTCTGGCCGGCATTAGGATGATAATATTTTTGCTGTGGTGGGGGTTGCAGTTGTGGTTGTTGTGGAGGTGGAGGGTTTTGTACATTGGTACTCCGGTATGAAAGATAAGGATGGTTTTTATAACCGGCATTGTAGGAATTGGAATAGGGGTTATTTTGCCTATAGGTTTGGAAGGCATTAACTTGTTCCATAGAGCTCCTACAATCTTGCTCCCAATGACCTACAATTCCACAATTTTCACAAAAAGCTTCATGGTTAGCAACAGCAGAAACATTAGCTACAGAGTTAGGAGCAGCAGTAAGATTATCTAATTTTTGGCAAATAGATGTTAATTGAGCTTGCAAAAAGGATACGGAATCGACATTATGTTTTCCCTTATTTGCAAACCCCCTCGGATTCCCATATTGGGAATTGTGTATTGCCATGTCTTCGATAACCTGTCCTGCATCATCCACATTTAAATTCATAAACCTCCCACTAGCTGCCGAATCTAGTACTGATCTAGAAGAATTTCCAAGTCCATTATAGAATGCTTGGATCAATTGCCATTGTGCTAGATTGTGGCGGGGGCACTCTCTCTGTAGATCCTTGAACCTCTCCCA
Source organism: Chenopodium quinoa (assembly GCF_001683475.1). Lineage (NCBI taxonomy): Eukaryota > Viridiplantae > Streptophyta > Magnoliopsida > Caryophyllales > Amaranthaceae > Chenopodium > Chenopodium quinoa. The sequence goes on along the minus strand of NW_018744334.1, from coordinate 141,431 downwards.
AGCCTCATATAATGTTTCGTCGGCCTCTTGAGCAAAGTTCTGAATAGCACTTCTTAGCACCGCTGTTCTCTCTGCAGGATAATATTTATTATAGAAATTCAAAGCAAGAGTTTCCCAGTCAGTAATGCCAAGTGCAATTCTATTCAAACCATTAAACCATAATTTTGCTTTGCCACATAAAGAAAAGGGAAAAAGAATCTCCCTGATTTGGTCCTGCGTAACCCCGACTTGTCTAATGGTGTTACAATATTGGCAGAAATCTGCGATGTGAACATTAGGATCTTCACCCTTAGCTCCGCTGAACTGCTTCCTCTCTATCATAGTGATAAATTGGGGCTTGATCTCAAATTGAACTCCATCTAGAGCCGGAGTAGGAGTAAGGTGCGGGAAGTCTGTGAGCTTCGGTTGCGAATAATCGCTGAGTTTCTTCTGGGCAGTCATCTATGATTCTGAATCTGAAGGAATATCTATATCACTAGAATCAGGGGGAGAATCTCTTCGATCGTTGTCCTCCTCAGAACCCGCCAGAATTTGTCTATAGAGTCTCCTTTGCCTATGAAAAGAACGCTCGATCTAAGGATCAAAAGGGATGTCACCTGATCTAGAACTCTTGGGCATAAACAAAGAACTAAAGACAAATATGAGATTTTCCTCAAAGAACTAATGTTCTTGAGGCAAAAGGGGGATAATCTAGACTACAAAATTATAATCAGAAAATAAAAATAAAACCGTTTCCCCGGCAACGACGCCAAATTTTGACAGGGTAAAGTCGTATCCCCTAATCAAAAGTAATTACCTAAATCACTAACTGAGGTAGATAGGGAAGTAGGGTCGAACTCCATAGGGAAACATGTCTTTTTAATTCTAATTAATTAAAATAATCTAAATTATCTAAGTAACCAATATTTTAAATGTGAATTCTATACTACGAAGAGTGAGTTTAGGGAGAAAAGAATCAATAATAAGGAAACCTAGGGTCACAGGTTCACCAATAATTAATATTCCGGGATAGAACGAAGTAATTAATAATTAACAATGCATGGATAATATGATTAACAGGCTCTCGCAATTTATTAACCAACATATATCTAACAGGCTCTCGCAATTTATTAGACCTAAGTTCCTATTAAAAATAGCCTTTAATATTAAATCAACATCTGCTCGATTCATCAATTCAATATTTCTAAACATTCACAATCAAGTTACATCTGCTCGATTCATAATCTAATTGCAAAGAATTAAAACAATTCAATAAGAAATTATCATGCAATATCAATAATCAAAATTAACAAACTATCCCTTCATATTAATTATGGATCCCCATAAACCCTAGAATTAAACTACTCACTAATCATCATAATTAAACCAAACAAATAAATAAATAAATAAGAACATGATCAAGAAAGCAATTAAATAGCTGAAATTAAAAAAGGAAGAAATTGTACCAAACTAAATCTGGAATTAATTGAAGGAATTAAGAACAAGAGTTAGAGAGAATTTAAGAGAGAGAGAAAAATACTAAGTAGAGAGAGAAAGTCTAAGAGAAAGAAGGTAAGTAAATAATCCGTACAAAACGTATATATACTTCCCCTAAAACACGAATTAAACTAAGCTTAATCAGGCTCAAGAAAAACACGCGCCCGATCAGGCGAAGGGGCGCCCGATCGGGCCCGCCTTTTTTTTCTATGCCCAGTCTAAAGTGCCGCGCCCGATCGAGCCTACGCTCACCCGATCGGGCGCGCCTTTCCTTGATAGCCTTCATGCGCGCAGCCGCCCGATCGGGCGTATGCTTGCCCGATCGGGCCCGGTCTTCATCTTCAAGGCTTGGACTTCGATTGGGCTAGATTTCTCGGCCCAGTCCATATTTCCTCTCGGGTCTCGAATACATGGTCCAATTGCCTCGCGATCCAAATAACCGAGCCCTTAATCACCGGCTCGATGGCTCTAGCCGGCCTTGGGCTCCAAAAGTGGTCGTGTTCCTCCAATGCTCGTAGTCGCTTCATAAAAATCCGGGGAAAATGCTCAAAAGGTGCAATTCCCTGCAAAACTTAACCAAAACTACGAAAACACTAGAAAACACATATTAGTAATAAAAGTGGCCCTAAAGGGCCAAAAACACTACTAATTATGACCAAGGGACGGGGGTAAAACACTATATAAAATAGACATATCAGCTCTAAACAAAGCAGCCCGCAACAATCACCACCTAACACCACCGCCCAACTGCCTCTCACCTTCAATTTTTACTTCACCAAAAATTAGCCACCAAACTCTGCACTGAGATTCACGAAGAAGTATTGCGCTATTTACCGGAAAGGTATCTAGAAAGCACAGTAACAGCTATGAGATATACTTCACCCTCACCGCCACAAATCCGGCCACCATATCAGCCCGCATCAGCATATTACCCCGCATCCAACTTCACCTGGTTGCCACGCATCAATTGTACCAAACCACAGCTTCCCTGTAATCGCAAAACTTAGCAAATCGCAAATTATCCATTTAAGGTGGCTTAGCTTAAACGGTTTTGGGTGGGGTATAGGAGGAAAGGGAGGGCGTATGGTCATCAGCACCTGGTGGTGGGTTGGGCGTCGACAGGGGTTGGGAGTAGGGATGAAAATGGATCGGGATTCAGGGCGGGTGGATCATCACCCACCTCCATCCACCCCACTCGATCCATCCACCACCCGCTAATGCACCCACCCGAATCCATCCATCTATCACCTGGTGAAGCGGATGGTTCGGGTAACATTTAGTGTCGTTTGCCTTGATGCTAGCTGACCATGGTAAACACTCAAAACCTTTGAGCATACCAATTTTATGCCACCACGGTTGACTGACTTTTACCTTCTTAATTGAGAAATGGCTCTCTACCCTTTTTCTTTTTTCTCTCTTTTAACTAAATTAGGTTGGTTTCGATTTCCAAAAATTCTGCAATTTTTTTTTGCAATTGCTTTTGGGAAGAAAAAGGGGGAAAATTGATGAAATTGAAATTGAAGTGCAGTGTAAAAAATAATGAAATTGAAGAAGGAGAATGGAATTTTTTTTTGAAAGCTCTCTTAAACAAGGAGAGAGATTAGTGGGTCTTACTCGTAGACCAATTAATATTCTTCGTAAGCCCATACCCAGCATAAATAAATTTCATAAAAAAAAAAATCATTTTTTGAAATATTCATGTGATGGGTCAGGTTAACGGGTCGGGTGATGGGTGAAAATTATCCACACGAATCCGATCCATCACCCACGTCTGTTAATTTGTCACCCGTCTATCATCTGTTTATACCAGGGGTTTTTATCCCGTCTAATAAGGCGGGTGAGCGAGTGATCCATTGGTTAAATTCATCTCTAGTTGGGAGGGGGGAGTGGGTGGCAGTGGGTTAGGGAGGAGGGTTGTGGTGGTTTATTTTTTTTGTTTTGTTTTTTGTTTCGTTAGTTTTTTTTAAATTAAAAAGATAATTAAATGAGGAAAAAAAGAATGACCGATTGTTCAGGTCACAAGTCATTTGGGTTTAATATGGGAGAAAAAAAATACAAACTTGTATTTATTTTGGGAAGATTTAAAGGTTGGTCCATTTGGGGAGAATGAAGCAAAGGTTGGTTTATTGTTGTTACATTTTCCTTTAGCAAATTAGAGTTTGTTCACATTTACTGAACTGATCTGATTAGAGCTGAACTGAATAGAAGTTGAATGAATATTTTATGAGAGAAGAACATTAAGAGCTAAATTGAATTGAAATGATTAGATCTAACCTGAACTGGAATTAAGCTAAAGTGAACAAGCCTTTAAAATATTGGGAAAACAAAAAGTAAGTTTTTATCAAAATAATTGGCAAACTAATAAACTAGGTTCGAGTGCCCACCTACAAAATAAACAGGGTTGTCAGTTGGCCCACGGGGGTCGGGCCCCGACCAGGCCCCCCTTGCCCTTTAATGTGAGAGATGAATAAAATTGAACTTTGAATGAACAACTATTGATAACACACTAACCAAAATTCACCTCCACTAGGCGAAAATTGCTAATGGCCACCGGTTGAAAACCCCCCATTGCCACCGGTTTTGAACCAGTTGTCATTTGGGGGTGGCAATACTCAGTTGAAAAGCCATTGGTTCAAAACCGGTGGCAAAATTAAGTATTGCCACCGGTTAACCGGTGGCAAAAACAGTTGGCGCTTTATTTTTTTTTTGTATTAAATATAAATGCCACCGGTGTCCATTATGTAAATTTTTTTTTTTTTTGCCTTTTTCTTAAAGAAATATAATAGAACAAAAAAAAAAAAAAAAAAAATCAAAATCCAAATCAAACAATAACGATAAATATAATCGAAAATTTATAATAAATAATCAAAAATAAATTAAGATCGAAAGTATTTCCTACAAAAAAAAAAAAGGACAATTACAACATATAAATAAGCCTATAAATAAAAAAAATTTACAATATAAATCAAAAAAAAAAATTTAAACATCAAAATCAAAATTCTTGCATCTTGATTCTTCGGCTTGATTCTTCGATTTAAATTAAATCAACATACCTGCACCAATTAAAACAAAAAAATAAATCTATATAAATAAATAAACTGCAAAAAAAAAAGGACGATCTGCATGTACCCTTTAATCGAATAAAATCAAACCCAGAAAAACAACCCACAAATTAGTTAAAAACCCAGAAAAAAACCCAGATATTGATGACCAAGAACTCAATAAAAAAAAAACAGAATTTAAATCGAAATCAAATCGATTAAAATAAAAAAAATCGACTTCAAATCGATTTCACCCCAGAAAATCCTAAAATAGATTAAAATAAATCGAATAAAATCAGTTTTAAACCCAGAAAAAACACACAAATTAAAACAAAACCCAGAAATTTAATAAAAACCCAGAAAAAAAAAAATAACTCAGAAAAAAAAAACCCAGAAAAAAAAAATAAACAAAATCCCAGAAATCAGTGAAAAAACGAGAATTAAATGGAACTCAAAAAAACAAATCGAATTGATTTTCAAAACGAGAATTAAAAACAAATTGAGAATTAAATCGAACTCAAAAAAACAAAAAGAGTTGAAAACGGATTGATTTTCACGAACTAAAAAAAAAAAAAGGAAAAATAAACCCAGAATTAAATCGAATTAAAACCCTAACCTCGTGCATGTCTTCGCGGTGTTGGTCTTGGAAATGAAAGAGAAGGAAACGAGAAGGAGATCGAAAGATCGAAGAAAGATAGGGGATGAGAAGGATAAGGAGATCGAAGATAGGGGATGAGAAGGAGATGAGAACAGAGAAGAGAGGGGAGAGTAGGAGAGAGAAAGAGGAGAGGGGAGAGGAGAGAGAAAGAGGAGCGGCTGATGAGAGGTAAAAGAGGTAGGGTTTGGGGTTTATAAGGGGGGCTTTTTTTTAACTGATTATTGCCACCGGTTCAAAACCGGTGACCTTTATCATTATTGCCACGGGTTTCTTTGAACCGGTGGCAATGTGATTTTGCCTCATCCCGCCCATTTATTAAGCCATCGGTTTTCAAAAATCGGTGGCCATTGAGCGGTGTATTTTTCAATTTTTCTACTAGTGCTCCTACTTTTACTTCATATTCACGCCTTTAATCTATCTCTCTCTCTCTCTCTCTTTCTCTCTCTCTCTCTACCACACCACCACGAAATCGTTTACCATTAATTATTAACACCATACGACACCGTTGTCATCAACAAACCTCCATTTCTTCTTCATTATGTCTCTCTATCATCGACCATAATAAAATTATACAATCAAAACCTAGAAATCTATATTTTAGAGCTGATCAAACTTAGCTTGGCTTGAAATTGGGAGGTCTTTAAATAGCTTTTTTTTTCCGACTTGAAGTCAAGTTGGGCTTGACTCGTCCTTTTTTTTAAAAAAAAAATAATAAAATAAAATAAAAAATAATTTATGTGGGCGAACTTGAGCATGCATTTTAACGATTTTCATTTAACTAGTTTATATGTTTGGGAAGCAAATTTTGGCCTGAAACTTTACCCGACCTCAAAAGGCGAGCTGTTTTTTGTTGCCTTAGTTAGGCATGGGTCGTCCTTCGATCACCTCTACTATATTCCTTTCATTTTCTTTTGTTGTATCCATTTAGGGTTTGCTCTTCAACTTATTTCACATATTTGTTACTCGGCATGTTCTCTTCAGCTTATTTTCAGTTCAGTTCAGCTTTAATAAGTTCATTTCAGTTCAATTCTTAATTTATTTCTCTCATAAAATATTCTTTTAGTTCAGCTCTAAAGTTCAGTTCAGTTTAATTCTTAATTTATTTCTCTCATAAAATATTCAGTTCAGTTCAGCTCTTATAAGTTCAGTTCAGTCAGTCAGAACAGGCCCTTAGTGGATTGTTTTACTAAATATTACTCCCTCCGTCCTTATTTACATGCCTATTTTTAACATTTATTACTAAACATAATAAAGGTAAATAGACATGTAATAAGAGACTAAGGAAGTATTATCTAAGGTGAAGAGAACAAGGCCTAAAAGAAGAGGGTGAGTGTTAAAGCGGTGTAGGTTAGGATAGCTGCTGTCAGGGTTGTCATATAGGTCGTGTCGATATTAAATGAGTTGATAAATCCTTAACCTTAACCTAAACCTAACCCATTTATTAAACGTGTTGAAAATTCTTGACCGAAATCTAGCCTGCTTATTAAAAGAGTTACCCGAGTAATCTTTTACCCGCATATCTTTATTAAGTCAAGCAAGCTAGACATTAAATAGTTTAGTACATAATAAGCTAATTAAGGGTGGGTGACTAAGGATAAGTTTTTATTATAGCAGACTTTAAGTGAAAGAGTAGTAAAATTTATCCGCCCAATCCATAAATTTTGCTTGCAAAAAGTTTTTACTAAAATATTTATACTACATACCAAATTTATGTACTTAGGAGGCATAATAAAATCAATTATTTTGACTAGGGTTGTTTAGAGTGCTCGCCAAATCGCAATTTGCAGTTGATGCAATTTGCAAAAAAAATTAGTTCAAACCTCACTTTGATGCACTTTGTGATTTTTATACTATATTTTTATTAAAAATGTATATAAAAAAAGCTAATATGTGACTATTAGCTAATTAAAGATTAAAAAAAAGTTTAATATCTGAATTATAAATTAATAATCTCAAGATAAGTTAAAGTTTTGTTTTTATTTATTTATTTTTAAAAATTGGTTAAATCGCAAAATGTACCACTCCAAATCACATTTTGCGGTGCGATGTAAAAAAAAAAAATAATACCAACAGCAACTTTGCGGTTTGGTGTGATTTGAGATGCAAACCACACAACAAACACCCCTAACTCTGACTACTTCAATAGACAAGTTAGGCATGTCGAATTTGGTTAAACAGGTGACATTCAACCCATCAATATAAACGGGTTATCCGTGTCAGTTTCGGGTTAAAAATTTCAACTTAAACCTAACCCGTTTAATTTCGTGTCGCGTTCATGTCCACCCAATTACTTAGACGACTCGAGAATTTATTTCCAAACCCACTTATTTCGGGTCGGGTTTGTGTCGACTTATCATGTTGTGTCAACTTTTGACAGCTCTAACTGTCGTTAAATTTTCCTTTCATATATATATACACACACAATTTGTGTTATCTTTATTACTTTTTTTTTCAAGACTTAAAAGCCATTGACATAACGATGTAAACAAAATTTAAAATTGGGTGTGTGTGTTCACACCACCCCATACAATTCTATCTTACGGGCTAAAATAATTGACATTCACTTAAAGAGGCTAACATTTTTTTAAGGTAAGACACGGCACACAGAGGAAAAATAGAAATGCACAAGATAGTGTGTTAACTATAGCTATCATTGTCTTGAGTGTTGTTTGGTTCACTTAAGAATTAGAACTTCCCATGAATTGTAAATTTATGGGAATTAAATCTTCTGGGACTAAACCCCACTGCTGACACTTTAATTTGGGTGAAAATTCTCTTACTCTTCTCCCCCAACTTTAAAGTGTCTAGCCTGTTAATTCGGAATGAGAGGATCTATGACAAGTTCCGACCTGATAGGGCCCTTTTCCTTAATCCTTACCAACCAAAAAAAAGAAAAAAATCTTTTATTTTTTTTAGGTGATTAGAGAGCCACAAGGGCGGGGATGAGAATCGATCCCATAATCTCTCCTGAAACTGAAACGGAAGGTCTAACCACCTGAACTATCCCTCACTTTGAGCTACCATTATTTATAGTATTCCAGTTCATACGGAGTAATGTCGCAAATTACAAAAATTTCAAAGTACTCCATATATTATATTTTTCTCAGACTTGTATAGTTGCATGTCAAAGACTCAAAGCCCTCAAAGGATCCTATGCGTGACAAATATACTGCATTAGCAGAGACTGCAGAGGAGTAAAATCTTGCAGCACTTATTAAACTAATAAAAGTATTAATTTTTATTTATTAGTTTTTTTAACAAGCACTTGTATAGTTGTATTATTTATTTTAATGAAATCAAGTAGTCAAATACATGAACATCCAGTCAATTTAATTATTAAGAATTAGTTGATTAACACACTTACCAAAAGGTTCAATCTCAAATCATCAGTAATCCACTAATCCTTTTCTGCCAAAAGCCAAATTCAAGTCATTAACACATGGTTGACAAAAGCACCTGCCAACCATTTATAAAGTTTTGGCTTTATAATAGGAAGTACTCCATAAACTATTACATGATACCCATTTTATAAAGTGTGGGTTTGTTTTGTAAAATTATTATAATTAGGAAATTTTGTCTATAATTACCCTAAAGATAAGGTCATTTGTGAACAACTATCCGTTTTTTTTATTTGTTAAAAATACCCAGAAGTTAATAAAAGTTTGGATAACACTACCCATTAACGTTTTCCGTCCAGAAAAACGTTAATGGGGTCCACTTTCTCACTTTTCTCACTTAATTAACTTCCCCTAATTACCTTCTCTCTCTTCTTTAATTAACTTTCCCTAATTACCTTCTACATCTTCCCTAATTAACCTCCCCTAATTACCTTCTCCCTGTTCCCTAATTAACTTCCCCTAAACCCTAGAAATTAAAACCCCTAAATTTAGGCATCCTATCAATTACAATGGCCAATTAGACATCCTACCAACTGCAATGGCCAATTAGTAATTAAAGTGCAATTGAATTCAATCTCAAAGTCAAAATAAGTGAAACCTAGAACTCAATTAAACCCCTAAATCCTAGAAATCAAAACCCCCAAATTTATTTGAACCCATAAACCCTAATCCGAATCCCTAATTTACACCCTAATTATGTTAATTGCGTTCAATTAAAACTTGTATACAAATACAATAAACAATGAATTAAAAGGAAAGTGTGAAACATTACTTGAATAATTGAGAATTTGTGTTCAATTAATTGAGTATAATCTTTTGGATTATTGAGTGAGAATGGAGAGGAAGTTAATTAGGAAGAAGAGAGAAGGTAATGAGGGGAGTTAATTAAGTGGGAAAAGTGAAAAAGTGAGCCCAATAACGTCTTAATTGGACGGAAAACGTTAATGGGTAGTGTTACCCAAACGTTTTGTAACTTGTGGGTAGTTCTAAACAAATAAAAAAAAAGGGTAGTTGTTCACAAATGACCCTATCTTTAGGGTAGTTCTAGACAAAATTTTCTTATAATTATAATAATATATAATAATAATAATAATTGTAATTAGTATTTATATATTTTTTTATATGTTAGATTTAAAAATTAATGATACATGACCATAACATCAATCTAATATCTATTAACTATTAATAAAACAAAACGTGCTGATGTCATCAATTCCTTTAAGTGTCCTACGTGTCAAGTTCTCATATAAAATTTTCCCTCCAAATTTAACTAGCCTTCTGACTCATGCAATGCACGGGTTATTCATATAAAATTTTATTGAGAGATAAGTGAGGAAATATTTGTAAGTCATTATAGGGTATAATATGAAATCGGAAAAATTGTATTGAGAGATAAGTGAGGAAATATCAGTAAGTCATTATAGGGTATAATATGTAATCGGAAACATGATTAAAGAAATTAAAATTTTGGAACGTTAATCGAAAAAGAGGCTTAAATAGAAGGTGGAAGGGCTAAAATTAAAGAGAGAATAGGAAAAGGTTGAATTAAAGGGGAGAGATGAAGTGTGTATGAAAGATGAAGTATAAGTTTAATTGAAGAATTAAAAAAAAAATGGTGTAATAAAAAATTAATAGTGTAAAATGACATGTGGCACTATGGTTAGTGAAGTGTAATAGAATGGATGGGGACATGTGTCTTTCTTAGTTTCTTGGTTATACTTTTTAAATACTAAGTATAGATATAGATATAGATTATGAAGTCATCAATTTATTTAATTTTTTTTAAAAAAATCACTTTCTTTTTACTTGCTAGATTTTAGGATTAAGTAAGTTTAAAACTAAAAATACGAAAGTTGACTTTGGCATCAATATTGTTGTATACTCATTACTTATCACTCCATATACAAAGGGGAGTTTTTTCTCGAGTTTTTAAAGAGCCACATAGGGCTTGATTTTTTCAGCGCACCATGTAGGATAATAAATTTTAGTGGTAGCCAATTAAATACGAGATTATTAATTTATTTTAGAATTAAATAATTAAATGACACGTAAGAAAAATTGACGAATGAGTTTTTCTAGTTTAAATTAATTAAATATAAAATATTATCTTTTGATATTAGGATTTTTATCTAAATATATAACAAATTTTAGCACATAAATAAATATGTAAAAAAAATCTATTAACTACTACTAAAACAAAACTTGTTGACATCACCATTACCCACGTGTCTCTTTCTCAATAAAAAAAAATCCGCCTAAATGCAAAGATGATGTCATTTTTTTATTTAAATATTGGAAGCTTCTACATTACAACTAAAACCTATCAATTTATCGTAGGAAATTGAAGCAATTTAAATAGCACACTAATAAACGACCTCCTATATTGAAATATAAATTAGACAACATTGAACAGATGTCATATCATAATTATGATTAAAATAAAAAAAATTAAATTTACAAAATATTTATAACCGTGCATCGCACGGGTTCAAACCTAGTTATATACTAAAGTAATCACCAGAGTTATCCCTTAAGTGCACATGTCACATTCACAACAAAAATTTTCCCGCTTAAATACTTTTTTTTTTAATTTCTCTTTTTCTTTTCCCCTTTAAAAAACAACATGATAAAAAATTAAAATTCTTACAGTAATTTATAAAATATTTTAAACAATGTACTCCCTCCGTCCCTAGATTAAAAGGCTTTTTCACTTTATTATGTGAGTAGTAAATGTTTGAAAAAGGCTTTGTTTTTAAGGGATAGAGGGAATATTTAGCAGGAGAATTTTAAGGGTAGCCATTAAATGAATTCAATTTTTTTTTAAAAAAAAGGTATATATAATTCAGTTAATTTAATTGACTTTTATATATGAATCTGTGCATTTGCATGAGATAAAACTAGTTTATAATAATAATTACGTGGTTATTCGTATACGAGTAATATTCCATTGCTAATTGAATATTCACATTAATTGTGTTGCTATAAGTTAAATTCTATTGTCAATAAAAAGATTTTTTTTTTCCAAAATAATTATAAACAAATTTATGTATAGTTTTTTTTAATCCTAAACTAATCTATCCGATCTATCTAACGATACATTTAATCTAATCATAAGAATATCTATTTATCGCCTACGTAGCTCGACACGTGGCCGAAAAATGAAACGTCAAGTGTCGTTGTCTCGTGACCTGTCTGCAAGATTTGCTTTATATACTAGTGATATGCATGAAATATTTATCTATTTATACAAAGTATACACAGAGTTAAAAGTTATAACTGTACTTTATTTATCCACTTACCAAGTTAGGTAAGGATTGCACCTTCCAACTTTAAATACTCTATTTATTCACCAGAGTGACTTTCAAGGTGCAGATCCCTTACTTTTCGATGACAGGATCTCTTGGAACTGAGATGAAAGCTCTAATCACTTGAGCTATCCCTCACTCTCATAATACTTCATATTACGAGGACTAAAATATTAATACTCCTCTCACATTACTTGTATTACAAAATTAGACATTGACATACATCTTATGGAATATCATGAATATATTTATTGTATCTTTTTTTTTCTAGCAATGATTCTTTTTTGTACATTTTCTAATAAACGAATTATGAAATACTATTGGAAAATAGTGTATTTCAGGTTTTTTAATTTTTTTTTTTAAAAAACGTCTTTTTAAAAAAAAATATATATATAAATAAGAAAAATTACAATGTTTATTCCTATATCTCATCTATCTAGCTAGAATGTTGCAGTTGACTTTGGAGAGAAAATTGATCCATGGTGTACGAGCTAGCAGAAATGGCCTCGAGATTACACATTTGTTCTTTGCAAATGATAGTCTCCTTTTTACTAGAGCTACTCCACAGGTTTGTTTAGTCATTGTTGATATCCTCAACAAATACGAAGCAACTTCTGGGCAAAAAATTAATTTGGAGAAGTCGAAAGTTTATTTTAGTAAAGGGGTCCCTTTGCCATCCAGGATCACTTTTAGCTCTGTATTTGGAATGGCAATGGTTGAAAATCATGTGAAATATCTTAGTTTGCCGATTGAGATAGGGATATCGAAGAAAGCAGTTTTTGCATTTGTGAAGGATCGAATATGGAAGAAGGTTCAAGGTTGGAAAGAGAAACTTTTGTCAAGGGCTGGGAAAGAAGATCTCCTAAAGTCAGTTATTCAAGCAATCCCAACATATCTCATGGGGGTGTATAGATTCCTGAGTGGTTTGATTCAAGAGATTCATAGTATGATGGCTCGGTTTTGGTGGGGTCGAATGAGAAAGGTAGGAAGATTCATTGGAAGAGTTGGGATGCTTTATGTCAACCGAAGTTCCTTGGGGGCATGGGGTTTAGGGATTTGGGGATTTTTAATGCAGCTCTCCTTGGAAAACAAATTTGGCGTTTAGCTACTAATGAGCATTCACTTGTGAGTTGGGTTTTGAAAGCAAAATGCTACCCGAATCCATCCATTTTTGAGGCTACCCTTGGCCCGGTTTCGAGTTAGGAGAGGGTTTTTAAAGACAAAAATCGGGAAAAATAATCAGTCAAAAGGGTCAAAATATGTAATCCCCCGTATTTTTAAATATTTTATAAATGAAAATTTATTTTATTTATAATATTTATTTGTTATTTTTCATAATTTAATTTCAAAAGTTTCAAATTATTAATCTGGGTCGAAAGTTATTTGAACAAATTATTTTATGCACCTTTATTTTACAATTTATGTCCAATCAAACAAGTCTAACCCATTTGTTTACTTAATTGACCCATTAATTTTATGAGGCACAATCTTTCTATTTACCCTACAACATTCTCTCCTATAAATACCCCATGAATCCCCAAAAATTTCCCACACAAAAAGGTTAGTCTTATTTTCTTTCGCCTTAGTTTTATTAATTTGTATGATTATAATTATTGATTTATGGGTTTTGATTTTATTGTTTGAAATTAATTTAATTAGTATCAAGTTGTATTTTGACGATTAAACTTTATAATTTCAGATTTTATAAATGTCAAAATTTTCAGATTTTGTAAATTTTATAACCTAGGGTTTTTAATTATTGAAAATCATGATTTTAGGGTTTTTATGAACAATTGATTTAGGGCTTTTGTAGTAATGATGTTTTGAAATTTTGGTGATTATAATTAATGATTAGTTTAACTTAATTCCAGATTATTTTGAACATGTAAATTCGTGTTTTAATTTTTTAGATTTCCGTTCGTTAATATAAATCCCGTTTTAATCCCGATCAGGTTCTGAACTCATCCGATTTTGATAAAAAAAAAGTAGTGTTTTTCATGTGGAAACAACATTTTAAGAAAGACTCTCGTGGCCAAATTCAGCCTCTAAATATGATTTTCGGGCAGTTTTTTATTTTAACGAAGTTTTTTTATACTTAAAATATTTTCCTTGAGTTTGATTAATAAAATTAATTATGTTTAAAGTTAATTAAGCATAAATATATGTTTTATTGAAGTTTTAAGTGCTGAAAATAGTTTCTAAGTATTACTTTTGATGTTTTATAAAGAGGGTTTAATCACCCATTAAAAGGGGAGATTATTAGGGGTTTTAAAATAATTTTCAGATTTTTATTAAACTTTAAACTTGCTTTAATTTCATGTATAAGAGTGTATTTTAAGGTTTTTATGAAGAAAATTCAAAGAACTATATATAAGTCTTTAATTTTAACAAAAGGGAAGGTTTTAAAGTGTTGTTTGATTTGGATTTTGAAGGTTTTAAAGTAAGTTAGTATTGCTGTAAATTTGATTGATTGGGTATTGATTGAGATGTTATTGTTTGGTTTAGGAGAGGATTTCATTGAAGGTGATTTCTAGTTAGTAAAGTGGCATACCAATTCGTTTATTCAAGGTACGTACAAGTTACGAAACCTTGCTTGTAGGTGCATGTTTAAGGACGGATCGAGAACTTAGTATCATGTATAGGATTGACTGGGTTAAATTGTTTGGTTATACATTGTGAATTTTAAATGATGTGCACTAGTTTATAATGCAAGTATTATTTGTGCTCTAATTATGCAAGGTGCGCTTAAAGACAAAGGTATATGATTGGTGTAAAGATTAATTTGTTACTGATAACTTGCTATTTGATACGATTTTAGGGTGTTTTGAACCTAGTTTACTTGATATAAATTGCGTTTTGGTTCATTTTTACTCTATTATTATGCAATTTTTGTGTATCCTATGCTTCACGGGTTGTTGGTGTTTTTTGTTGAGATTCTAGGTTCAAAAGAACGACCAAATGGAGCCCATGGATACAAAGCCGAGGTTAGAAGCAAGAAGATGGATGAAAGAAGCCAAGGAAAGGAGCATTATAGAAGAAAAGATGAAAAAAGGGGTTTTAGAAGACCCTGCACGGCCGTGCCAGACCTTGCACGTCCGTGCAGGAGGTTCCAGAAAGCTTCAGCAAGCTGCCAAGGCCTGCACGGCCGTGCTTAATCTGGCACGTCCGTGCAGAAGAGGGTGCACGGCCGTGCCAGACTTTGCACGTCCGTGCAGAAGTGCTCCAGAAACTCAGAACATTCTGCCAAGGCCTGCATGGACGTGCCAAATTAAGCACGTCCGTGCAGATGTAGCTGCACGTCCGTGCCAATATCTGCACGTCCGTGCGGAACTGCTCGATTCTTAGCAGTACGTTCTGCCTCAATTCTGCCCCCTCTGCACGTCCGTGCCAAACTTGGCACGGCCGTGCTTAGCCTTGCACGTCCGTGCCAAATCTGGCACGTCCGTGCAGACCTGCAGTCGAACTCCTTCCTTGTTTTCTCCGTCCTTTTTATTTGGGGGTCATATAAATCCCCCTTTAGAGCTCATTTGTAAAAAGAGAAGGGGGGGAGGCAGTTTTTTCAGAGCTTTTCTCTTAGTTTGTAGTCTTAGAACATTAAATTCTCAAATCATTAGTTAGTTCTCAATTATTAGCTTGGAATTATTCAAATTCAATCATTGTAGAAGACAAAATCCACCATTGTTGCTCACCTTGAAGCTTCATAGTAACCATTTCTTACTCATCTTTTCTACTTCTCTTTACTTTGTTGTTAATTATTTGCTAGTTCTTGCATGTTTTGGATTGTTAATTAGCTTAATCCTTAGTTTGAATTTGTTCATGAATTGCTTGAAATCTTTAATTGCTTTAACCCCCATGGATTGTGAGTAGTCTAAATTCTAGGGTTTGGGCAAAACCCTCAATGTAGTCACTAATTACTTGTTGCATGTGCTAATTTGGTTGTTGTGGATGTTAATTAGTTGAGCTTAAGTGGTTTAATTGCTTAGTTCTTGTATATGGCCATTGCTAGAACTATTTATCCAAGCTTTCTCAACGAAGGATCGAGAGATGAACTTGAGTTAGCTCCCTTATGCTTGATTGACCCGAAATGCCATGAGAATAGGGATTACCGGTCAAGGGAATGTTTATGTCATCGTGATTATGCTTTAACACTTGTTTTATGCTATGTAACCACGAGAGTAGGTCGTATTCATGATTCAAGTAATCCCTCTAGCTTGAGAGAGTAGTTGGGTGCTTTAGATGACTTCCCCTAATTTATCCCATTAATTTACCTTGATTGTTGCATGCTAATTGTGATTTGTGATGAAGTTGAGTGGTATAACCCAAGCCCTAGATTCCTCTTAATATTGTTAACCTCCTCTTAGCTTAGTTGAATTGTGTTAGAAGAAGTTACTAAAAACCAACCCAATTTAGAACTCGTTTAGCTTATTTAAACGGTAGTACTCGGTGGTTGATTCAACGCCTCTCTTGGGTTCGACCCTTTCTTACCCTTACTATTGTTAGTGAGACCAAGATAGGAATTATTATCTTTGGTAGGCTCGACGACGGCCTACCAAGTTTTGGCGCCGTTGCCGGGGAGGCAAAGTCACATTGAATGTATTATTGTTGAATGAGACTAGATGTGTGTATATGTATAGTAGTTTTCTTACCTTAATTTTTGTTTATGTGTGTTTAACTTGCGATAGTCATTGCTAACGTTTTTCTTAGCTTTGTTTGACTTTGCATGACACGAAAGAGTAAGCAATCACCGCTTATTCCCGTTGATCCAGAGCTAAATAGGACTTTGAGAAACGTGAGGAGACTCTTGCAAGGCACACCCGAGTTTTCCATTGTATATTCGGATTCCGATCCGGAAGAGGTTTTTGGAGCTAACGAAGAAGATAACATGGGAGAGAATCCTCCTCAACCATTGTTAAGAGACTATGACCACCCCAACGCATTCCAACTTCGGAGTGGCATACGTCTTCCCACCACGAATGCAAACAACTTTGAGCTTTCACCTCAACTCATCCGCATGATTCAAAGCGATCAATTTGGGGGTAGTCCTTATGAGTGTCCTTTTGCTCATTTGGACAACTTTCTTGAATTGTGTACAACTATCAAGCAAAACAACATTTCGGAAGAGTTTATTCGGATGCACATGTTTCAATTCTCCCTTCGAGACAAAGCAAAGCATTGGTTGAGAATGGTTGAAGAGGGATCGTTGAGTACTTGGGATGAGGTGACTAGAGCTTTTCTTGGGAAGTATTGCCCTCCCAAGAAAACCGCTGAATTAAGACGGAAGATCACAAACTTCAACCAAGAGGTTGATGAAACTTTGAGTGAAGCATGGGAGCGGTTCAAAGATTATACTAGAGCATGCCCTCACCACGGTTTCACCTCATGGATCATAGTGCAAAGCTTCTATGATGGTCTTACTCCTACCTCAAGGGCCAACCTTAATTCGGGAGCCGGAGGTAGCCTTAAAAAGCTATCGGTTGACGAGGCCTACAAAATGATTGAGGAAGTGGCTAAGCATTATGCTTATGGAGGTGATAAAAGGCAAGGTCAACCCAAGAAGGGCGGTAAGCATGATCTTGAAGCAATAGATCTTATTGCTTCAAAGGTTGATATGTTAGCTCGAAAGCTAGATCAAGTGAACAATGTGCCCGGTAGCTCCTCCCCACAAGTCATGTCTTGTGAGACTTGTGGAGGAAATGACCACTTGGCATCCTATTGCAACACTACAACGGAGCATGTGGCTTCACTTGGTAGGAATGATCCTTACTCCCAAACTTTTAACCAAGGTTGGAAACAACATCCAAATTTTGGGTGGAAACAACCCAATCAAGCTCCCCCTCCTCAAAACAATTACAACCAAGCTCCTCCTTACAATCAACCCCCTCCACAACAACAAGCTCCCTATCGCCACCCCAATCAAAGAGACAATGTCCAACAAAGACCCCAATACAATCAAGCCCCTCCTCCTCCAAAATCCAACATTGAATCCGTTTTGGAAACCTTCATGACCCAACAAATCAAGATCAATGGGGAAGTTAGTAGCTCAATTCAACAACTCCAAGCACACAATAAGATGATTGAAAGTCAATTATCTCAAATTGCACAACAAGTTGGGTGCACCTCTAACCCCGGTGGTCAATTTCCAAGCACAACGGTAATGAATCCAAAAGAGCAAGCGAAATCAATCACCTTGATTATGGAAGGGGGGTATGAAACTCCAATTATGAGAGAAAATGTTGCCAAAAAGGGAGATGAGGGAGATAGTTGGGTAGATGAAAGTGAGTTTGAAAATGAAGTGAGTGAGGAGGCGAGAGGAAGGTCAAAAATGAGTGATGAGGGTGCCTCAAAGAGAGATGAGGGAGAAGTGAAGAGTCAAGCTCCATTGAGAGCATATGAGCCTCATATTCCATTCCCTCATAGAATGATAGAGAAGAAGCTAAATGAGAAACTTTCTAAGTTCCTTGATGAAATGGAAGGACTTCAATCAAACATTCCACTTCTCCATGCTTTGTCTCAAATGCCTACATATGCAAAGTTTTTGAAAAATATTCTTTCTAACAAGAGTAGGCTTGAGGAGAGTGATTCTATCTCTCTTCCAACGGAGATAAGTGCTATTCCTCAAAATGAGCTTCCCGAGAAGTTTGGTGACCCCGGTAGTTTTGCTATACCAGTTAAGGTTGGAGATCTTGAATCAACAAATGCTTTGTGTGATCTTGGGGCTAGTGTTAGCCTTATGCCTCTCTCTATGGCAAAAAGATTAAATCTTGGGGAGATTAGCCCCACCAAAATGTCAATCCAACTAGCCGACCGCTCGGTTAAAGTCCCATTGGGAGTCTTGAAGGACATCCCAATTCAAGTGGGGAAGGTTCTTGTACCTTGTGATTTTGTAATCATGGAGATGGATGAGGATTTCAAAATTCCTCTCATATTGGGTAGGCCCTTTTTGAAAACCGCGGGTGTTAATATTGACATGAAACAAGGGCGGCTTACCTTACATGTTGGGCATGAAAGAATCTCTTTCTCATTTCCGGAAACGTTGAATGACCCCATGGTTAAACAAGTTCATCGGGTTGATGTTTTGGTTAATATTTTGAAAGAAGACATGGAGGAGTCACAAGATGAATCGACTCATGCTCCGGAGGTGAAAAAGCAAGAGAGGGCCAAGAAGAAAAAGAAAAACAAGATCAAGTTGATAGACAATATGTTTGGTTGCATTTCTAGTGATGATAGCAATGTGATTATTTTGCCTAAGGAAAATGGCAAGTGTGTGGGAACAATGAGATGGGTCAAAAAAGGTGTGCCTTGACCCTCCCTAATTTTGGATAGCGCAATGTCGTCAAGCTAGTGACGTTAAATAAGCGCTTCCGGGAGGCAACCCGAATACTTTTGTAGTGGATTAACTTAAAAAAAAAGAAGAAAAGAAAAAAACAAAAGAAAAAAAAAAAACAGCACAAAGTACATGTCTTCCAACAACAACCAACAGGAACAAAGGTACCAAGGAGGTTCAAGCGTCGAAGAAGACCCGATCCTTGAGTTAGTCTTCTTTCTCCTTTTTTTTTTTATGAGCTTTTATTGCTTAACATTGAGGACAATGTTTATGATAACTTGGGGGGAGTCATTTGCATGCCTTCTTGACATGTTGGTTTGTTTGGTTGCGTTTGTTTTGGTTGTTTCATTTCCCTAATATCCAAGGCCCTTAATCCAATTTAGCTTCCTTGAAATCCAAACCTCTTGTCATGTGAATATTAGTGTTCCCTCTCTAGTTAGTAATGTGAATATTTTCGCTTTCTCTTCAAAAAAAAAAAAAAAATGATGAAAAAATTGAAAAATGAAAAGAAAAAAATATTCCCAAGGTTGAGACTCAAAATGACAATGCTTATATGTTTTTCTTGCTTGACTCTTGAGCGATGAGTACTAGTTCTCTTAGAAGGGTGTATGCAAGAGATGGGGTCATTTATAGGTCTATTAATCTTGATTGCATTAGTGTATATGAAATGAAAGTCAATGAATGCTCAATTGCACACCCAGTATAGGATATTGTCTAATTCGCTCAAGTAGGATATGTTTGAATTGAATTGCGGTCCCTTGTGCCCTTAATGTGCCTCCTTTCCTCCCCGAAATGAAACTCTATTAGGGAATTGGTTATATTTGTATCATGTGTAATAAGTGGCATAATAAGTCACATGTTCTTAATAAAAGAAAGAGCCGCTCACAGTTAAAAGAGGCGAGAGCATTGAAAGTTGAAAAAAAAAAAAGAAGAAAAGAAGAGCATAGAACAATGATTAAAAAGGGAGACTCTCGAAAATTATCAAAATCTTCTTTTCTTTAGAGGTCAACTTGTGGATGCCTCCCACACATTGTCGAATTTGTTGCTTATTGTTTCTTGTGAAATTCCCGAGTTAGAGTGTAATTAAGGGGCCTTGGGTGTGCATTTTGGGAGGTGGACTAGCATTTTGAGATTTTATAACCGAAAAAGGGCTTGTTGAAACTTTGGAATATCTAGGTGTGCTCTAATGAACTAGTAAAAGGTCTAAAGAAGTATCCTAGTGCAACCTTACTTAGTCCTCCTCTTTACCCCCAACTCATGTGCACATTTGTATGATTGGTAATTCTTGAAAGTCGCTCATTTGTCTTGCTTGCGATTCATATCTCGATGAGTTGACTTGGGTGATAATAACATCGGAACTTGTGTAGTTTGATAGTTTTGTTGTGGTCTGCGTGAGTTGTGGGGCAAACTCATTGGAAACCCTCACGAGATAAAAACTCGTCCTCTAAGGCGACATAGAGGTTTAAATTGCTTCTCACTTGTGCTAAAAGTGATGATGGTTGTCACCATGCGGATTTGTTTATGTATGCTTCCCCCTTGTTGCCTCTCCTTGGATTGATGATTAGCAATTTGTTTTCCTCCTTTGGTTTGACATTTTTGTTTTGCTCGAGGACGAGCAAAAGCTTAGCTTGGGGGGATTTGATAACTTGCTATTTGATACGATTTTAGGGTGTTTTGAACCTAGTTTACTTGATATAAATTGCGTTTTGGTTCATTTTTACTCTATTATTATGCAATTTTTGTGTATCCTATGCTTCACGGGTTGTTGGTGTTTTTTGTTGAGATTCTAGGTTCAAAATAACGACCAAATGGAGCCCATGGATACAAAGCCGAGGTTAGAAGCAAGAAGATGGATGAAAGAAGCCAAGGAAAGGAGCATTATAGAAGAAAAGATGAAAAAAGGGGTTTTAGAAGACCCTGCACGGCCGTGCCAGACCTTGCACGTCCGTGCAGGAGGTTCCAGAAAGCTTCAGCAAGCTGCCAAGGCCTGCACGGCCGTGCTTAATCTGGCACGTCCGTGCAGAAGAGGGTGCACGGCCGTGCCAGACTTTGCACGTCCGTGCAGAAGTGCTCCAGAAACTCAGAACATTCTGCCAAGGCCTGCATGGACGTGCCAAATTAAGCACGTCCGTGCAGATGTAGCTGCACGTCCGTGCCAATATCTGCACGTCCGTGCGGAACTGCTCGATTCTTAGCAGTACGTTCTGCCTCAATTCTGCCCCTCTGCACGTCCGTGCCAAACTTGGCACGGCCGTGCTTAGCCTTGCACGTCCGTGCCAAATCTGGCACGTCCGTGCAGACCTGCAGTCGAACTCCTTCCTTGTTTTCTCCGTCCTTTTTATTTGGGGGTCATATAAATCCCCCTTTAGAGCTCATTTGTAAAAAGAGAAGGGGGGGAGGCAGTTTTTCAGAGCTTTTCTCTTAGTTTGTAGTCTTAGAACATTAAATTCTCAAATCATTAGTTAGTTCTCAATTATTAGCTTGGAATTATTCAAATTCAATCATTGTAGAAGACAAAATCCACCATTGTTGCTCACCTTGAAGCTTCATAGTAACCATTTCTTACTCATCTTTTCTACTTCTCTTTACTTTGTTGTTAATTATTTGCTAGTTCTTGCATGTTTTGGATTGTTAATTAGCTTAATCCTTAGTTTGAATTTGTTCATGAATTGCTTGAAATCTTTAATTGCTTTAACCCCCATGGATTGTGAGTAGTCTAAATTCTAGGGTTTGGGCAAAACCCTCAATGTAGTCACTAATTACTTGTTGCATGTGCTAATTTGGTTGTTGTGGGATGTTAATTAGTTGAGCTTAAGTGGTTTAATTGCTTAGTTCTTGTATATGGCCATTGCTAGAACTATTTATCCAAGCTTTCTCAACGAAGGATCGAGAGATGAACTTGAGTTAGCTCCCTTATGCTTGATTGACCCGAAATGCCATGAGAATAGGGATTACCGGTCAAGGGAATGTTTATGTCATCGTGATTATGCTTTAACACTTGTTTTATGCTATGTAACCACGAGAGTAGGTCGTATTCATGATTCAAGTAATCCCTCTAGCTTGAGAGAGTAGTTGGGTGCTTTAGATGACTTCCCCTAATTTATCCCATTAATTTACCTTGATTGTTGCATGCTAATTGTGATTTGTGATGAAGTTGAGTGGTATAACCCAAGCCCTAGATTCCTCTTAATATTGTTAACCTCCTCTTAGCTTAGTTGAATTGTGTTAGAAGAAGTTACTAAAAACCAACCCAATTTAGAACTCGTTTAGCTTATTTAAACGGTAGTACTCGGTGGTTGATTCAACGCCTCTCTTGGGTTCGACCCTTTCTTACCCTTACTATTGTTAGTGAGACCAAGATAGGAATTATTATCTTTGGTAGGCTCGACGACGGCCTACCAAGTTTTGGCGCCGTTGCCGGGGAGGCAAAGTCACATTGAATGTATTATTGTTGAATGAGACTAGATGTGTGTATATGTATAGTAGTTTTCTTACCTTAATTTTTGTTTATGTGTGTTTAACTTGCGATAGTCATTGCTAACGTTTTTCTTAGCTTTGTTTGACTTTGCATGACACGAAAGAGTAAGCAATCACCGCTTATTCCCGTTGATCCAGAGCTAAATAGGACTTTGAGAAACGTGAGGAGACTCTTGCAAGGCACACCCGAGTTTTCCATTGTATATTCGGATTCCGATCCGGAAGAGGTTTTTGGAGCTAACGAAGAAGATAACATGGAGAGAATCCTCCTCAACCATTGTTAAGAGACTATGACCACCCCAACGCATTCCAACTTCGGAGTGGCATACGTCTTCCCACCACGAATGCAAACAACTTTGAGCTTTCACCTCAACTCATCCGCATGATTCAAAGCGATCAATTTGGGGGTAGTCCTTATGAGTGTCCTTTTGCTCATTTGGACAACTTTCTTGAATTGTGTACAACTATCAAGCAAAACAACATTTCGGAAGAGTTTATTCGGATGCACATGTTTCAATTCTCCCTTCGAGACAAAGCAAAGCATTGGTTGAGAATGGTTGAAGAGGGATCGTTGAGTACTTGGGATGAGGTGACTAGAGCTTTTCTTGGGAAGTATTGCCCTCCCAAGAAAACCGCTGAATTAAGACGGAAGATCACAAACTTCAACCAAGAGGTTGATGAAACTTTGAGTGAAGCATGGGAGCGGTTCAAAGATTATACTAGAGCATGCCCTCACCACGGTTTCACCTCATGGATCATAGTGCAAAGCTTCTATGATGGTCTTACTCCTACCTCAAGGGCCAACCTTGATTCGGGAGCCGGAGGTAGCCTTAAAAAGCTATCGGTTGACGAGGCCTACAAAATGATTGAGGAAGTGGCTAAGCATTATGCTTATGGAGGTGATAAAAGGCAAGGTCAACCCAAGAAGGGCGGTAAGCATGATCTTGAAGCAATAGATCTTATTGCCTCAAAGGTTGATATGTTAGCTCGAAAGCTAGATCAAGTGAACAATGTGCCCGGTAGCTCCTCCCCACAAGTCATGTCTTGTGAGACTTGTGGAGGAAATGACCACTTGGCATCCTATTGCAACACTACAACGGAGCATGTGGCTTCACTTGGTAGGAATGATCCTTACTCCCAAACTTTTAACCAAGGTTGGAAACAACATCCAAATTTTGGGTGGAAACAACCCAATCAAGCTCCCCCTCCTCAAAACAATTACAACCAAGCTCCTCCTTACAATCAACCCCCTCCACAACAACAAGCTCCCTATCGCCACCCCAATCAAAGAGACAATGTCCAACAAAGACCCCAATACAATCAAGCCCCTCCTCCTCCAAAATCCAACATTGAATCCGTTTTGGAAACCTTCATGACCCAACAAATCAAGATCAATGGGGAAGTTAGTAGCTCAATTCAACAACTCCAAGCACACAATAAGATGATTGAAAGTCAATTATCTCAAATTGCACAACAAGTTGGGTGCACCTCTAACCCCGGTGGTCAATTTCCAAGCACAACGGTAATGAATCCAAAAGAGCAAGCGAAATCAATCACCTTGATTATGGAAGGGGGGTATGAAACTCCAATTATGAGAGAAAATGTTGCCAAAAAGGGAGATGAGGGAGATAGTTGGGTAGATGAAAGTGAGTTTGAAAATGAAGTGAGTGAGGAGGCGAGAGGAAGGTCAAAAATGAGTGATGAGGGTGCCTCAAAGAGAGATGAGGGAGAAGTGAAGAGTCAAGCTCCATTGAGAGCATATGAGCCTCATATTCCATTCCCTCATAGAATGATAGAGAAGAAGCTAAATGAGAAACTTTCTAAGTTCCTTGATGAAATGGAAGGACTTCAATCAAACATTCCACTTCTCCATGCTTTGTCTCAAATGCCTACATATGCAAAGTTTTTGAAAAATATTCTTTCTAACAAGAGTAGGCTTGAGGAGAGTGATTCTATCTCTCTTCCAACGGAGATAAGTGCTATTCCTCAAAATGAGCTTCCCGAGAAGTTTGGTGACCCCGGTAGTTTTGCTATACCAGTTAAGGTTGGAGATCTTGAATCAACAAATGCTTTGTGTGATCTTGGGGCTAGTGTTAGCCTTATGCCTCTCTCTATGGCAAAAAGATTAAATCTTGGGGAGATTAGCCCCACCAAAATGTCAATCCAACTAGCCGACCGCTCGGTTAAAGTCCCATTGGGAGTCTTGAAGGACATCCCAATTCAAGTGGGGAAGGTTCTTGTACCTTGTGATTTTGTAATCATGGAGATGGATGAGGATTTCAAAATTCCTCTCATATTGGGTAGGCTCTTTTTGAAAACCGCGGGTGTTAATATTGACATGAAACAAGGGCGGCTTACCTTACATGTTGGGCATGAAAGAATCTCTTTCTCATTTCCGGAAACGTTGAATGACCCCATGGTTAAACAAGTTCATCGGGTTGATGTTTTGGTTAATATTTTGAAAGAAGACATGGAGGAGTCACAAGATGAATCGACTCATGCTCCGGAGGTGAAAAAGCAAGAGAGGGCCAAGAAGAAAAAGAAAAACAAGATCAAGTTGATAGACAATATGTTTGGTTGCATTTCTAGTGATGATAGCAATGTGATTATTTTGCCTAAGGAAAATGGCAAGTGTGTGGGAACAATGAGATGGGTCAAAAAAGGTGTGCCTTGACCCTCCTAATTTTGGATAGCGCAATGTCGTCAAGCTAGTGACGTTAAAGAAGCGCTTCCGGGAGGCAACCCGAATACTTTTGTAGTGGATTAACTTAAAAAAAAAAGAAGAAAAGAAAAAAACAAAAGAAAAAAAAAAACAGCACAAAGTACATGTCTTCCAACAACAACCAACAGGAACAAAGGTACCAAGGAGGTTCAAGCGTCGAAGAAGACCCGATCCTTGAGTTAGTCTTCTTTCTCCTTTTTTTTTTTTTATGAGCTTTTATTGCTTAACATTGAGGACAATGTTTATGATAACTTGGGGGAGTCATTTGCATGCCTTCTTGACATGTTGGTTTGTTTGGTTGCGTTTGTTTTGGTTGTTTCATTTCCCTAATATCCAAGGCCCTTAATCCAATTTAGCTTCCTTGAAATCCAAACCTCTTGTCATGTGAATATTAGTGTTCCCTCTCTAGTTAGTAATGTGAATATTTTCGCTTTCTCTTCAAAAAAAAAAAAAAAAAAATGATGAAAAAATTGAAAAATGGAAAAAAAAAAATATTCCCAAGGTTGAGACTCAAATGACAATGCTTATATGTTTTTCTTGCTTGACTCTTGAGCGATGAGTACTAGTTCTCTTAGAAGGGTGTATGCAAGAGATGGGGTCATTTAGAGGTCTATTAATCTTGATTGCATTAGTGTATATGAAATGAAAGTCAATGAATGCTCAATTGCACACCCAGTATAGGATATTGTCTAATTCGCTCAAGTAGGATATGTTTGAATTGAATTGCGGTCCCTTGTGCCCTTAATGTGCCTCCTTTCCTCCCCGAAATGAAACTCTATTAGGGAATTGGTTATATTTGTATCATGTGTAATAAGTGGCATAATAAGTCACATGTTCTTAATAAAAGAAAGAGCCGCTCACAGTTAAAAGAGGCGAGAGCATTGAAAGTTGAAAAAAAAAAGAAGAAAAGAAGAGCATAGAACAATGATTAAAAAGGGAGACTCTCGAAAATTATCAAAATCTTCTTTTCTTTAGAGGTCAACTTGTGGATGCCTCCCACACATTGTCGAATTTGTTGCTTATTGTTTCTTGTGAAATTCCCGAGTTAGAGTGTAATTAAGGGGCCTTGGGTGTGCATTTTGGGAGGTGGACTAGCATTTTGAGATTTTATAACCGAAAAAGGGCTTGTTGAAACTTTGGAATATCTAGGTGTGCTCTAATGAACTAGTAAAAGGTCTAAAGAAGTATCCTAGTGCAATCTTGCTTAGTCCTCCTCTTTACCCCCAACTCATGTGCACATTTGTATGATTGGTAATTCTTGAAAGTCGCTCATTTTTCTTGCTTGCGATTCATATCTCGATGAGTTGACTTGGGTGATAATAACATCGGAACTTGTGTAGTTTGATAGTTTTGTTGTGGTCTGCGTGAGTTGTGGGGCAAACTCATTGGAAACCCTCACGAGATAAAAACTCGTCCTCTAAGGCGACATAGAGGTTTAAATTGCTTCTCACTTGTGCTAAAAGTGATGATGGTTGTCACCATGCGGATTTGTTTATGTATGCTTCCCCTTGTTGCCTCTCCTTGGATTGATGATTAGCAATTTGTTTTCCTCCTTTGGTTTGACATTTTTGTTTTGCTCGAGGACGAGCAAAAGCTTAGCTTGGGGGGATTTGATAACTTGCTATTTGATACGATTTTAGGGTGTTTTTGAACCTAGTTTACTTGATATAAATTGCGTTTTGGTTCATTTTTACTCTATTATTATGCAATTTTTGTGTATCCTATGCTTCACGGGTTGTTGGTGTTTTTTGTTGAGATTCTAGGTTCAAAATAACGACCAAATGGAGCCCATGGATACAAAGCCGAGGTTAGAAGCAAGAAGATGGATGAAAGAAGCCAAGGAAAGGAGCATTATAGAAGAAAAGATGAAAAAAGGGGTTTTAGAAGACCCTGCACGGCCGTGCCAGACCTTGCACGTCCGTGCAGGAGGTTCCAGAAAGCTTCAGCAAGCTGCCAAGGCCTGCACGCCGTGCTTAATCTGGCACGTCCGTGCAGAAGAGGGTGCACGGCCGTGCCAGACTTTGCACGTCCGTGCAGAAGTGCTCCAGAAACTCAGAACATTCTGCCAAGGCCTGCATGGACGTGCCAAATTAAGCACGTCCGTGCAGATGTAGCTGCACGTCCGTGCCAATATCTGCACGTCCGTGCGGAACTGCTCGATTCTTAGCAGTACGTTCTGCCTCAATTCTGCCCCTCTGCACGTCCGTGCCAAACTTGGCACGGCCGTGCTTAGCCTTGCACGTCCGTGCCAAATCTGGCACGTCCGTGCAGACCTGCAGTCGAACTCCTTCCTTGTTTTCTCCGTCCTTTTTATTTGGGGGTCATATAAATCCCCTTTAGAGCTCATTTGTAAAAAGAGAAGGGGGGAGGCAGTTTTTCAGAGCTTTTCTCTTAGTTTGTAGTCTTAGAACATTAAATTCTCAAATCATTAGTTAGTTCTCAATTATTAGCTTTGGAATTATTCAAATTCAATCATTGTAGAAGACAAAATCCACCATTGTTGCTCACCTTGAAGCTTCATAGTAACCATTTCTTACTCATCTTTTCTACTTCTCTTTACTTTGTTGTTAATTATTTGCTAGTTCTTGCATGTTTTGGATTGTTAATTAGCTTAATCCTTAGTTTGAATTTGTTCATGAATTGCTTGAAATCTTTAATTGCTTTAACCCCCATGGATTGTGAGTAGTCTAAATCTAGGGTTTGGGCAAAACCCTCAATGTAGTCACTAATTACTTGTTGCATGTGCTAATTTGGTTGTTGTGGGATGTTAATTAGTTGAGCTTAAGTGGTTTAATTGCTTAGTTCTTGTATATGGCCATTGCTAGAACTATTTATCCAAGCTTTCTCAACGAAGGATCGAGAGATGAACTTGAGTTAGCTCCCTTATGCTTGATTGACCCGAAATGCCATGAGAATAGGGATTACCGGTCAAGGGAATGTTTATGTCATCGTGATTATGCTTTAACACTTGTTTTATGCTATGTAACCACGAGAGTAGGTCGTATTCATGATTCAAGTAATCCCTCTAGCTTGAGAGAGTAGTTGGGTGCTTTAGATGACTTCCCCTAATTTATCCCATTTAATTTACCTTGATTGTTGCATGCTAATTGTGATTTTGTGATGAAGTTGAGTGGTATAACCCAAGCCCTAGATTCCTCTTAATATTGTTAACCTCCTCTTAGCTTAGTTGAATTGTGTTAGAAGAAGTTACTAAAAACCAACCCAATTTAGAACTCGTTTAGCTTATTTAAACGGTAGTACTCGGTGGTTGATTCAAACGCCTCTCTTGGGTTTCGACCCTTTCTTACCCTTACTATTGTTAGTGAGACCAAGATAGGAATTATTATCTTTGGTAGGCTCGACGACGGCCCTACCAAGTTTTGGCGCCGTTGCCGGGGAGGCAAAGTCACATTGAATGTATTATTGTTGAATGAGACTAGATGTGTGTATATGTTATAGTAGTTTTCTTACCTTAATTTTTGTTTATGTGTGTTTAACTTGCGATAGTCATTGCTAACGTTTTTCTTAGCTTTGTTTGACTTTGCATGACACGAAAGAGTAAGCAATCACCGCTTATTCCCGTTGATCCAGAGCTAAATAGGACTTTGAGAAACGTGAGGAGACTCTTGCAAGGCACACCCGAGTTTTCCATTGTATATTCGGATTCCGATCCGGAAGAGGTTTTTGGAGCTAACGAAGAAGATAACATGGGAGAGAATCCTCCTCAACCATTGTTAAGAGACTATGACCACCCAACGCATTCCAACTTCGGAGTGGCATACGTCTTCCACCACGAATGCAAACAACTTTGAGCTTTCACCCTCAACTCATCCGCATGATTCAAAGCGATCAATTTGGGGGTAGTCCTTATGAGTGTCCTTTTGCTCATTTGGACAACTTTCTTGAATTGTGTACAACTATCAAGCAAAACAACATTTCGGAAGAGTTTATTCGGATGCACATGTTTTCAATTCTCCCTTCGAGACAAAGCAAAGCATTGGTTGAGAATGGTTGAAGAGGATCGTTGAGTACTTGGGATGAGGTGACTAGAGCTTTTCTTGGGAAGTATTGCCCTCCCAAGAAAACCGCTGAATTAAGACGGAAGATCACAAACTTCAACCAAGAGGTTGATGAAACTTTGAGTGAAGCATGGGAGCGGTTCAAAGATTATACTAGAGCATGCCCTCACCACGGTTTCACCTCATGGATCATAGTGCAAAAGCTTCTATGATGGTCTTACTCCTACCTCAAGGGCCAACCTTGATTCGGGAGCCGGAGGTAGCCTTAAAAAAGCTATCGGTTGACGAGGCCTACAAAATGATTGAGGAAGTGGCTAAGCATTATGCTTATGGAGGTGATAAAAGCAAGGTCAACCCAAGAAGGGCGGTAAGCATGATCTTGAAGCAATAGATCTTATTGCCTCAAAGGTTGATATGTTAGCTCGAAAGCTAGATCAAGTGAACAATGTGCCCGGTAGCTCCTCCCCACAAGTCATGTCTTGTGGACTTGTGGAGGAAATGACCACTTGGCATTCCTATTGCAACACTACAACGGAGCATGTGGCTTCACTTGGTAGGAATGATCCTTACTCCCAAACTTTTAACCAAGGTTGGAAACAACATCCAAATTTTGGGTGGAAACAACCCAATCAAGCTCCCCCTCCTCAAAACAATTACAACCAAGCTCCTCCTTACAATCAACCCCCTCCACAACAACAAGCTCCCTATCGCCACCCCAATCAAAGAGACAATGTCCAACAAAGACCCCAATACAATCAAGCCCCTCCTCCTCCAAAATCCAACATTGAATCCGTTTTGGAAACCTTCATGACCCAACAAATCAAGATCAATGGGGAAGTTAGTAGCTCAATTCAACAACTCCAAGCACACAATAAGATGATTGAAAGTCAATTATCTCAAATTGCACAACAAGTTGGGTGCACCTCTAACCCCGGTGGTCAATTTCCAAGCACAACGGTAATGAATCCAAAAGAGCAAGCGAAATCAATCACCTTGATTATGGAAGGGGGGTATGAAACTCCAATTATGAGAGAAAATGTTGCCAAAAAGGGAGATGAGGGAGATAGTTGGGTAGATGAAAGTGAGTTTGAAAATGAAGTGAGTGAGGAGGCGAGAGGAAGGTCAAAAATGAGTGATGAGGGTGCCTCAAAGAGAGATGAGGGAGAAGTGAAGAGTCAAGCTCCATTGAGAGCATATGAGCCTCATATTCCATTCCCTCATAGAATGATAGAGAAGAAGCTAAATGAGAAACTTTCTAAGTTCCTTGATGAAATGGAAGGACTTCAATCAAACATTCCACTTCTCCATGCTTTGTCTCAAATGCCTACATATGCAAAGTTTTTGAAAAATATTCTTTCTAACAAGAGTAGGCTTGAGGAGAGTGATTCTATCTCTCTTCCAACGGAGATAAGTGCTATTCCTCAAAATGAGCTTCCCGAGAAGTTTGGTGACCCCGGTAGTTTTGCTATACCGTTAAGGTTGGAGATCTTGAATCAACAAATGCTTTGTGTGATCTTGGGGCTAGTGTTAGCCTTATGCCTCTCTCTATGGCAAAAAGATTAAATCTTGGGGAGATTAGCCCCACCAAAATGTCAATCCAACTAGCCGACCGCTCGGTTAAAGTCCCATTGGGAGTCTTGAAGGACATCCCAATTCAAGTGGGGAAGGTTCTTGTACCTTGTGATTTTGTAATCATGGAGATGGATGAGGATTTCAAAATTCCTCTCATATTGGGTAGGCCCTTTTTGAAAACCGCGGGTGTTAATATTGACATGAAACAAGGGCGGCTTACCTTACATGTTGGGCATGAAAGAATCTCTTTCTCATTTCCGGAAACGTTGAATGACCCCATGGTTAAACAAGTTCATCGGGTTGATGTTTTGGTTAATATTTTGAAAGAAGACATGGAGGAGTCACAAGATGAATCGACTCATGCTCCGGAGGTGAAAAAGCAAGAGAGGGCCAAGAAGAAAAAGAAAAACAAGATCAAGTTGATAGACAATATGTTTGGTTGCATTTCTAGTGATGATAGCAATGTGATTATTTTGCCTAAGGAAAATGGCAAGTGTGTGGGAACAATGAGATGGGTCAAAAAGGTGTGCCTTGACCCTCCCTAATTTTGGATAGCGCAATGTCGTCAAGCTAGTGACGTTAAAGAAGCGCTTCCGGGAGGCAACCCGAATACTTTTGTAGTGGATTTAACTTAAAAAAAAAAAGAAGAAAAGAAAAAACAAAAGAAAAAAAAAAACAGCACAAAGTGCATGTCTTCCAACAACAACCAACAGGAACAAAGGTACCAAGGAGGTTCAAGCGTCGAAGAAGACCCGATCCTTGAGTTAGTCTTCTTTCTCCTTTTTTTTTATGAGCTTTTATTGCTTAACATTGAGGACAATGTTTATGATAACTTGGGGGGAGTCATTTGCATGCCTTCTTGACATGTTGGTTTGTTTGGTTGCGTTTGTTTTGGTTGTTTCATTTCCCTAATATCCAAGGCCCTTAATCCAATTTAGCTTCCTTGAAATCCAAACCTCTTGTCATGTGAATATTAGTGTTCCCTCTCTAGTTAGTAATGTGAATATTTTCGCTTTCTCTTCAAAAAAAAAAAAAAAAAAATGATGAAAAAATTGAAAAATGAAAAAAAAATATTCCCAAGGTTGAGACTCAAATGACAATGCTTATATGTTTTTCTTGCTTGACTCTTGAGCGATGAGTACTAGTTCTCTTAGAAGGGTGTATGCAAGAGATGGGGTCATTTAGAGGTCTATTAATCTTGATTGCATTAGTGTATATGAAATGAAAGTCAATGAATGCTCAATTGCACACCCAGTATAGGATATTGTCTAATTCGCTCAAGTAGGATATGTTTGAATTGAATTGCGGTCCCTTGTGCCCTTAATGTGCCTCCTTTCCTCCCCGAAATGAAACTCTATTAGGGAATTGGTTATATTTGTATCATGTGTAATAAGTGGCATAATAAGTCACATGTTCTTAATAAAAGAAAGAGCCGCTCACAGTTAAAAGAGGCGAGAGCATTGAAAGTTGAAAAAAAAAAGAAGAAAAGAAGAGCATAGAACAATGAATAAAAAGGGAGACTCTCGAAAATTATCAAAATTTCTTCTTTAGAGGTCAACTTGTGGATGCCTCCCACACATTGTCGAATTTGTTGCATTGTTTCTTATGAAATTCCCGAGTTAGAGTGTAATTAAGGGGCCTTGGGTGTGCATTTTGGGAAGTGGACTAGCATTTTGAGATTTTATAACCGAAAAAGGGCTTGTTGAAACTTTGGAATATCTAGGTGTGCTCTAATGAACTAGTAAAAGGTCTAAAGAAGTATCCTAGTGCAATCTTGCTTAGTCCTCCTCTTTACCCCCAACTCATGTGCACATTTGTATGATTGGTAATTCTTGAAAGTCGCTCATTTGTCTTGCTTGCGATTTATATCTCGATGAGTTGACTTGGGTGATAATAACATCGGAACTTGTGTAGTTTGATAGTTTTTTGTGGTCTGCGTGAGTTGTGGGGCAAACTCATTGGAAACCCTCACGAGATAAAAACTCGTCCTCTAAGGCGACATAGAGGTTTAAATTGCTTCTCACTTGTGCTAAAAGTGATGATGGTTGTCACCATGCGGATTTGTTTATGTATGCTTCCCCCTTGTTGCCTCTCCTTGGATTGATGATTAGCAATTTGTTTTCCTCCTTTGGTTTGACATTTTTGTTTTGCTCGAGGACGAGCAAAAGCTTAGCTTGGGGGGATTTGATAACTTGCTATTTGATACGATTTTAGGGTGTTTTGAACCTAGTTTACTTGATATAAATTGCGTTTTGGTTCATTTTTACTCTATTATTATGCAATTTTTGTGTATCCTATGCTTCACGGGTTGTTGGTGTTTTTTGTTGAGATTCTAGGTTCAAAAGAACGACCAAATGGAGCCCATGGATACAAAGCCGAGGTTAGAAGCAAGAAGATGGATGAAAGAAGCCAAGGAAAGGAGCATTATAGAAGAAAAGATGAAAAAAGGGGTTTAGAAGACCCTGCACGGCCGTGCCAGACCTTGCACGTCCGTGCAGGAGGTTCCAGAAAGCTTCAGCAAGCTGCCAAGGCCTGCACGGCCGTGCTTAATCTGGCACGTCCGTGCAGAAGAGGGTGCACGGCCGTGCCAGACTTTGCACGTCCGTGCAGAAGTGCTCCAGAAACTCAGAACATTCTGCCAAGGCTGCATGGACGTGCCAAATTAAGCACGTCCGTGCAGATGTAGCTGCACGTCCGTGCCAATATCTGCACGTCCGTGCGGAACTGCTCGATTCTTAGCAGTACGTTCTGCCTCAATTCTGCCCCTCTGCACGTCCGTGCCAAACTTGGCACGGCCGTGCTTAGCCTTGCACGTCCGTGCCAATCTGGCACGTCCGTGCAGACCTGCAGTCGAACTCCTTCCTTGTTTTCTCCGTCCTTTTTATTTGGGGGTCATATAAATCCCCTTTAGAGCTCATTTGAGAAGGGGGGGAGGCAGTTTTTCAGAGCTTTTCTCTTAGTTTGTAGTCTTAGAACATTAAATTCTCAAATCATTAGTTAGTTCTCAATTATTAGCTTGGAATTATTCAAATTCAATCATTGTAGAAGACAAAATCCACCATTGTTGCTCACCTTGAAGCTTCATAGTAACCATTTCTTACTCATCTTTTCTACTTCTCTTTACTTTGTTGTTAATTATTTGCTAGTTCTTGCATGTTTTGGATTGTTAATTAGCTTAATCCTTAGTTTGAATTTGTTCATGAATTGCTTGAAATCTTTAATTGCTTTAACCCCCATGGATTGTGAGTAGTCTAAATTCTAGGGTTTGGGCAAAACCCTCAATGTAGTCACTAATTACTTGTTGCATGTGCTAATTTGTTGTTGTGGGATGTTAATTAGTTGAGCTTAAGTGGTTTAATTGCTTAGTTCTTGTATATGGCCATTGCTAGAACTATTTATCCAAGCTTTCTCAACGAAGGATCGAGAGATGAACTTGAGTTAGCTCCCTTATGCTTGATTGACCCGAAATGCCATGAGAATAGGGATTACCGGTCAAGGGAATGTTTATGTCATCGTGATTATGCTTTAACACTTGTTTTATGCTATGTAACCACGAGAGTAGGTCGTATTCATGATTCAAGTAATCCCTCTAGCTTGAGAGAGTAGTTGGGTGCTTTAGATGACTTCCCCTAATTTATCCCATTAATTTACCTTGATTGTTGCATGCTAATTGTGATTTGTGATGAAGTTGAGTGGTATAACCCAAGCCCTAGATTCCTCTTAATATTGTTAACCTCCTCTTAGCTTAGTTGAATTGTGTTAGAAGAAGTTACTAAAAACCAACCCAATTTAGAATTCGTTTAGCTTATTTAAACGGTAGTACTCGGTGGTTGATTCAACGCCTCTCTTGGGTTCGACCCTTTCTTACCCTTACTATTGTTAGTGAGACCAAGATAGGAATTATTATCTTTGGTAGGCTCGACGACGGCCTACCAAGTTTTGGCGCCGTTGCCGGGGAGGCAAAGTCACATTGAATGTATTATTGTTGAATGAGACTAGATGTGTGTATATGTATAGTAGTTTTCTTACCTTAATTTTTGTTTATGTTGTTTTTAACTTGCGATAGTCATTGCTAACGTTTTTCTTAGCTTTGTTTGACTTTGCATGACACGAAAGAGTAAGCAATCACCGCTTATTCCCGTTGATCCAGAGCTAAATAGGACTTTGAGAAACGTGAGGAGACTCTTGCA